>NW_015387055.1:129801-201750 GCF_001527695.2 Protobothrops mucrosquamatus | reverse complement strand
TTTTTTAAAAAATAGATTATTTGTTTAAAAGCTCCAGATTGTCTTATTTCATTATTAATACTTCCTGGCACCTCCCTCTTCCCTGCTCTGGATTTTCCAGCCTCCAGCTATCATTACAGAGTATAGATTTTTAATCAGATCAGCTGTTTTTTAAACAACAGCCCTGCAAACTCCCCATTGGGAGGCCCACCACCCATTCTTTCCAGAATTCGCTGCCTACCGCAGGTGGGCTGTGTTTTCCAGGCAACCAGTTCTGCAGCTGGGTGAAGTTTGAGCTACTTTGGGCAGACAGGGGGGACGGTTTCCCCCTCACTGCATGCCCAAAAGATACCTGAAATGAGTTAGGGGCAAGGCCAGCCATTTATTCAAGGCCCCAAAAGCCCTCACTCAGTATGCCATGCATTATGTTCCTTGCTGCCTTATGCCGTGCATTATGTTCCTTGGAGCATACCTTCACACCTGTAGCTTTAGCTAAACTGTGGGTGTCCCCTTGCCAATTGGTTCTGGAAGGGTCTATATACCACTGTTTCACAACCTTAGCAATTTTAAGAGGTGTGGACTTCAACTCCCAGAATTCCCCAGCCAGCAAGTTTGGACTTCAACATGCTGGCTGGGGAATTCTGGGAGTTGAAGTCCACATGTCTTGAAGTGGCCAGAGTTGAGAAACACTGGCCTATACAGAGATAGAGAGAGAGCCCCACCTGTTATTTACCCTTAGATTTCACAGAATTCTCTTCTTTCTTCCCCACATGCCAAATATCAAGGCCAAAACAACCCTTTATGTTCAAGGCCATGTTTCGCTACTGGGCATCATGGGTTGCAGACCCTGGAAAGGCGGACTTGCTTCAAGTCCAGACATCATCAGAAAAAAGTCAGAAAAATGGGGTTAAAACATTCAACTGGCCTCGGCAATTACCATGTCGTGTAACTTAAAATAAAGTTGTTTTCCGGGTATCAAGCTGCTTTATAGAACTTGGTAGAAATGAAAGACCTGTGGCTGCAACGGGGGAACGCGCTGCCCATAAGCCACGCGGCACTAAAATGCAGCGAGGCAATCCACTCCTTTTCGTACTTTAAAATAAGGAGTAAAAATGGCTGATTTGGGATTATTTTGCTCTTTTTTAAAAAAAACCACAAAATCGGGGAGAAGAGAGCTGAAAATTGCAGCGTCACTCCCCTGGCGTTGCTGCCACAGATCCTGCAGCTTTCAACAGTGATAACAACAGGAAGAGTAACCGTAACAATAACGCTTGCCCCAGCTGAAAAGACTGACGTCCCTTGCAAGAGAGTAAAACTTTGGATTTAACAGACAGTTCAAGGCTGTCTGTTAAATACAAAAGTTTGGAACCCAAGTCATCTGCACAGTTACCTAATTACGCAAATGTCGTATATGGAGACTAACGGTATAAGAATACCAATAATTGTGCAAATGAGGTAAATGACACACACAAGTTTCCAGACATGACTTTGAAAATAAAGAATCAGTCTGTTATTTCAGATGTGTCCCCTTCCAAAGTTCCTTCGCATAACATTAAAACTCGGGCGCTTTGGGAATTTGTCTCCCTTTTACCGAAAGTAACACAACCCGTTGCTGAGAAGCAGTTAGAGAATTTAGCCAGCCTCTCAGGTTTTGTATCCCAAACAGGGGAATTGTTGTTGTTGTTGTTTTTTTAAGTCTCTTGCTGGTGTCTGGTATATGGGGAAAATCTGCACAGCAACTCCAAAAAAAAAGGATTCCTGATGCAGTCCCAAGCCGGGCGTGTGGCCCCCACCCTCCCAGCCCCTCCCACGGACTGAGACTGCACGGGCAGCAGCCGCTCACCTGGCGCAGGTTTCTAGTCACACGGATGTCGTGCCAGTTGTTGTCATTGAACTTGCCGTTCACGGGCTCCACCAGAGCCTCGAAGGCGCCGGAGCCCAGGTTGATCACCAGCCAGACGGCGCCGCTCTTGAGCGAGAGGTTGACGTAGTCGGCCGACTTCCCGGTGTGGAGCATCAGGCCGTTGCGCTGGAGGGTGCGGAAGGAGAGGGTGATCTCGTCGGTGCTGCTCTGGATGGGGTTGTGAGAAAGGTCGTAGCAGAAGAATTCGTTCCCTTTGAAGGTCGCCACGAATTCCTCTTTCCCTGCAGAGGAGACACGAGCGGGCGGGAAGGGAGGTTGAGCCGGGGTTAGGGATTCACACGCTCACGGGGAGACGATCGCCCGCTAGAGGAGAACACAGGGGGTCCTCGACTTACGACCACAACGGAGCCCAGAATTTATGTTGCTAAGCGAGACATTTGCTAAGTGAGTTTCGCCCCATGCTGACGACTTTTCTTGCCACGGTCGTTAAGGGAATCACAGCCCTAGAGAATGAATATCTGGCTCTCCATAGCCAAAGACTCCCGAGAAAAGATGAAACCGGTTACATGATGCCCCCTGGTGGTCAATGTAACCATGTGAACTCAGGGGGAAAAATGTACACTATATACAGCAGGGGTCTCCAACCTTGGCAACTTTAAGACTTGTGGACTTCAACTCCCAGAATTCTGGGAGTTGAAGTCTACAAGTCTTAAAGTTGCCATGGTTGAGGACCCCTGCCCTACCAGACAAATGTGTTTGCACCGCATTTCACAAGGAGTGGAAGCTGTCCACTGAACCTCTCTCTCTCTCTTTTTTTTGAAGGTTTAATTTGGAGACCTTCAACAATATGAATATTAAGTAGGGATATTCAGTTCTGGTCCTCAGCTGTACTCTGTGGCTGGGCTACCTAGGACTCGTAGTTCAGTAATTTCTGGATAACCCTCTTCTGATTCTTGCTTTAAGCAGTGCTTCTCAACCTTAGCAACTTAAAGATGGCAGAGCTGGCTGGGGAATTCTTGGAGTTGAAGTCCACCTATCTTCAAGTTGCTAAGGCTGAGAAACACTTCTTTAAAGTGATGATAGGGAACTGCTTAGGCTGGACCCAACACATTAAAACAGAAAACCTATCGGGCTCCCAGGCCAGTTGGTGGAGGCAGGTTTAATTTGCTTTCGGGATAAGCGACGTTATGAACAGTGCAGAAAAGGTGTAACAAACAACCAGCCGAAAGGAGACAGAGCTTAAAACCCATTTACACCAACCCCCATTCAGTTTTATTCTTGAAATAATAGCACCTAGATTTATATACCACTTCACAATGCTTTGTAGCCCTCTTTAAGTGGTTCACAAATATCAGCCTCTTGCCCCCTCCCCCCCCCCAAAAAAATCTGGTCCTCGTTTTACCAACCTCAGAAGGATGGAAGGCTGAGTCAACCTTGGGCTGGTCAGGATCGAACTGCTGGGAGTGGGCAGAGTTAGCCTGCAATACTGCATTATAACCACTGCACCACCATAGCAATGGAATGGAATGGAATGGAATAGGAATAAGAATAGAATAGAATAGAATAGAATAGAATAGAATAGAATAGAATAGACTTATATACTGCTTTATGGTGCTTCACAGCCCTCTCCAAACAGTTTACAGAGTCAGCCTCTTGCTCCCAACAATCTGGGTCCTCATTTTACCGACCTCGGAAGGACGGAAGGCTGTGTCAACCTTGAGCCGGTCAGGATCAAACTCTTGGCAGTGGGCAGAGTCAGCCTTAAAACTGCATTTAACCACTGCACCACCAGGACTAATGTTTGCTTCCTTCTCAGCCCGGGACTCCTTAACCTGCTGCCTCTGGTCTTTGAATCTTCTGCCCTCTCTTTCAGGATCCCACTCCCGCTCCACCCACAATTTACTCAGTGTGGCTCAATCTCTCTGCCCCCTCCTCCCCTTATTTCTTTCGAGATTTGATCCTCACTGCTTCTCTCTCTCTCTAACAGCCACCCATCATAGCAGACATTTCTTTTTTCATCCCAGTTATATTTGCCGAGCCCCCATTCGTCCTTGACCCTCTCTCTTCATCTTCTTTGACCGCACACATTTCTTAAGTACCCCATTACACTTAACTTACTTTTATGTTTCCCTGGACGTGCCCAGGTCTCGCTTCCATACATCAAAGTCGACAGAAGCACACTTACACTCCCCCCCTTTTCAGCCACACCATTCCTTTCTCAAAGCACACGTGTCCCCGCTCCCTGTTCTGCCGGCATATGCACATCTGGACACGTCTCCATTTATTTTTCCTATCTTTAGTAGTATAAACTTTTAACAAAACAGGCAAATTCATCTCCTCGAGTATTTGTGGAGAACTTGCAATTGTTCACGCCGTTTCCCCAGTGAAACGTGATCTGATCGTTTATTATCCGATCCTTCATCCTCGTTGCGTCACTCAGTCTCTCTAAAATTCAATGCAAACCATTCAGCCTCTCCTTCAATTGCTTTTGTGCAGGAGCGCAGGTGTATTCACATTCCTAACACGCTCACCTGTGACACCGAAAAAGCATGTCTTATCCATTTATCCATCAACAACATTTACCAGCCAACCAGATATCACACCTCTTTGTCTTGTTGCCTGATTTTGAACCATTTGCTAAGCATCCTGTTGAGGCTCACTCGGGCTTTTATTCCCACCCTATCCGGCTCTTACCGCACACGGCACCAGCCTGCAACTCCATTTTCCCTCTGAAAATCCCATTAGCTAAAGCCTGTTACTTGATCCTATCCTTTCTCTTCACCAGCCACTAGACAATAAACAAACTCCCATTCAGGCATCTATCTCATAACAGCCTGAGCAAATCCTGATCTATAAACACTACAGTTCCTCGTTTCGCTAAAGCATCCTTGTTCATATTTTGCGTCAGTGTAACTCCATCTACCGCTTGGGCCCTTTGTCACACGAAACTATTGGGAAAGGGCAGGTAGTCCTCGATTTACAACCGATCGCTTAGCGACAGTTCAAAGTTACGACCCTCCGAAAGGTATGATGGCTGCACCCACCCCTCCCCCCACTGTCATGTGTTCATATTTTGGGCATCGGGCCACTGGCTCACCTTTACAGCCGTTTGCAGGGTGCCCCGCGGGTCACATGACTGCAATTTCCGATAGTTTTTGCCAATTTCTGGGGTTTGCTCTCAGTTTCCAGCAAAAAAAAAAAAAAAAAAAGAGCCCGCTGGATATAACAGATTAGCTTAACAATCACATCATTTGCTTAACGAGCACTGCAAAAACCTGTCGTAAAGTTGGGTCTGGCCGTGACCGCAACGACTTAATGACTGAACTTGTGGGCTCAACTGCAGGCTGGAAGGCTACCAATAATTTTTTAAATTTTTATTTAATATGGAGGTTCCTGGGCTCCAGGATCACCGCAGATGGGGACTGCAGCCAAGAAATTAGAAGACGCTTGCTCCTGGGGAGGAAAGCTATGGCAAATCTAGACAGCATACTCAAAAGCAGAGACATCACCCTGCCAACAAAAGTGCGTAGAGTCACGGCCATGGTTTTCCCAGTTGCAATGTATGGCTGTGAAAGCTGGACCATAAGAAAGGCTGAGAAAGGCCAAAGAATGGAGGCCTTTGAACTCTGGTGCTGGAGAAGACTCCTGCGAGTCCCCTGGACTGCAAGGCCATCCAACCGGTCAGTCCTAGAGGAGATCAACCCCGACTGCTCTTTAGAAGGCCAGATCCTGAAGTTGAAACCCAAGTCCTTTGGCCACCTAATGAGAAGGAAGGACTCCCTGGAGAAGAGCCTGATGCTGGGAAAGATGGAGGGCAAGAGAAGAAGGGGACGACAGAGAAGGAGGGGTCTGGATGGAGTCCCTGAAGCAGCAGGCGTGAGCTTCAATGTACTCCAGAAGATGGTAGAGGACAGGAAGGCCTGGAGGAACGTTGTCCATGGGGTCACGATGGGTCGGACACGACTTCGCAACTAACAACAACAAATATTTTATATGGTTCATAGTGGTGAATTCATTAGTGAACCAGTGACTAGGTTGAATAGGATAAAATGAACAAATTAACATTTGTCTCCCGGGGACAAGGACAAACACAACTAGAATTATCTCCTGATTGTATTCCAGGAAATAAGAGTCGTGATAGATAGTGGATCATCTCCGAATAGGAAGCAGAGGTAGCTCGGAATTTATACCCATTCAGATTTAATCCTTCATCATCTCTTGCACGGCCGTACTCCCTTCTCAGAAAACAAGACCCGGTTCCCTCTTATCGCTGGCCTGTTTGCATCTGCTGAGGCCGAAGGCTTGTTTACATTCTCGGCATTTCTGCGTTCCGGCTGAGATAAACTCAGCAAATCAGAGTGGAATTTCCCAGACAGCTTCTAACTGAATGGTGATAACTACCGTGTCTCTCTTTCTATACATATAGAACAGGTAATGAAAAGAAAGATGGATTTCCTAGAAGTGCCCTGTTTTTTGCAGAGCTGCTATCCTACTAATGAAGCTCAGTGGGGCTCACTTGTTCCATGTGAATGAATGGGCATTGCTTAGGAGGGGGAATAGAATAGAATAGGATAGGATAGGATAGAATGGAATGGAATGATGAATGGAATAGAATAGAAAATAGAATAGAATAGAATAGAATAGAATAGAATAGAATAGAATAGAATAGAATAGAATAGAATAGAATAAGCAATAGGAAATAGAAGAGAAGAGAAGAGAAGAGAAGAGAAGATAATAAGCAATGATGTAGAATAGAATAGAATAGAATAGAATAGAATAGAATAGAATAGAATGGAATGGAATGGAATGGAATGGAATGGAATGATGAATAGAACAGAATAGAAAATAGAATAGAATAGAATAGAATAGAATAGAATAGAATAGAATAGAATAGAATAGAATAGAATAGAATAGAATAGAATAGAATAGAATAAGCAATAGGAAATAGCATAGAATAGAAGAGAATAGAATAAGCAATATGATATAGAATAGAATAGAACAGAATAGAATAAGCAATATGATATAGAATAGAATATCTTTGTCATTGTGTAATTCATAACAAAAGTGCTGTCCACAGTGCACACTACACACAAATCAAAACCACAAATAAGAACATACATTATGTGCACACATCCTCCACGTTCTGTTCACCATTGCGCTGCCCCTAATATTGCACATCAATGTTGCACTATACAGTGGTATTTAATATGATTACAGCTCTAGGATAAAAAACTATTTTTCAGTCTATTTGTCTTTGTTTTTATTATCCTGTGCCGTCTGCCAGATGGTAATAGTTGAAAAAAAGAATGTCCGGGATGAGATGAGTCTTGAAGAATATTTTGAGCTTTCCTAAGAAAACGGGAACTGTACAGTTCGTCCGGGGGGGGGGGAGAAAAGGGCAGCCAATAATCCTCTGGGCGATGCGCTTTCCTATCTGCTACTGTGCAGCTAGTAAACTACACACAAATGCAATGGGTTAGAACAGGGGTCTTCAAGCTTGGCCTTTTATGACTTGTGGATTTCAACTCCCAGAATTCCTCAGCCAGGCACAGTGTGCCTGGCTGAGGAATTCTGGGAGTTGAAGTCCACAAGTCATAAAAGGGCCAAGTTTGAAGACCCCTGGGTTAGAATGCTCTCTATGGAGCAACGGTAAAAGGTCACCAGCAGTTTTTCATTCAGTTGTTGTTTCCTGAGAAGTCTGAAGAAATATAATCTCTGCTGGGCCTTCTTAACCAATGCCCTAACATGAGCACTCCAGGTCATGTTCTATCAACATACGCAGAACAGCCTCAGATTAGGAAATTGTTTAGCCCAGGCAGCCCATTCCCACATACACGCTGGATCATTCCGAGAGGCCGCAATGAAGGATTTTCTACGCCAGACTCTGAGGGGAGGAGAAAAAAAAATGAATCGCTTTCCATCGTCAGAAATAAATCCTCGATGCAAGTTTACCTTGCACAGATATATATATATATATTAGGAGAACAGTAAGCCGAGAAACTCGGCTTAGATCTCCAAACACTGCAGAACTCTCATGTACACAATCCCCAGTGTGGGCTTTAATTTGTTTAGTGGATTTACCTGGAAGGAGGATTAAGTTTTCCCCACAAATAATTCACCTTTAAAATAGAAAGGCTGCCTTAGAATCGGTAACGCCAACAGACAAAAAAACTCTCCTGCAAACTGTCGGGTTTAAGACCAGCCTCTGCACTTGGTAATTAACCGAGATGTGTCAAGGACAGGATAAATAGCTTGTATTGTAGACAGAAAATAAGTCACGTATTTGCAGCCCATCGGCCGGCTCTTCCGCCCAGCCTTATTTTCCACCTTGTCAGCTTCAGCCTTTACTCTGCCATAAAAGAAGATTCAGAAAGATCTAGATGGGTTTCAGCAGGAAGATGAAAGGAAATGAAGAGAAGGAAGAGGGGGGGACATGATAGCAGTGTTCCAATATCTCAGGGGCTGCCCCAAAGAAGAGGGAGTCAAGCTATTCTCCAAGGCGCCTGAAGGCAGGACGACAAGCAACGGATGGAAACTCACCAAGGAGAGAAGCAACCTAGAACTAAGGAAAACTTCCTGACAGTGAGAACAATTAACCAGTGGAACTACCTGCCTCCAGAAGCGGTGAATGCTCCAACACTGGAGGTTTTTAAGAAGAGAGTGGACAGCCATTTGTCCGAAATGGTATAGGGTTTTCTGCCTGAGCAGGGGGTTGGACTAGATGACCTCCAAGATCCCATTCAATTTTTTTTTTTTTATTATTATTATTATTATTATTATTATTATTATTATTAGTAGTAGTAGTAGTAGTAGTAGTAGTAGTAGTAGTAGTAGTAGTAGTAGTAGTACATGCTAGCCAAGTACTACAGTTGACATAGTTCTCTTCGGAAACTCCAGCAAATTTTCTCTCATCAAACTGAACAAGAGCAGGTCAGAATCCCAGAGTTGGAAGGGACCCTTGGAGGTCATCTACTCCAACCCCCTGCTCAAGCAGGAAACCCTATACCATTTCAGACAAAGGGCTGTCCAATCTCTTCTTTAGAAAGGTGTAAATCTACGGGGTTTGTCTGTCCCAGCAAGGGAAACGATAAGCTCCTCCACCAGTGAATTTTAACAAAGATCCACGGGAGGAAAAAATCAAGCCTTTCCCGAGATACTGTCTTCTCTCTTTTGCAAACATTTCAGTTCAACGCTACATAGCAGGATCCTATTATCAAGAGTATCATGATCGGCCTCGAGGCGCAGTTCCAACAATCTGAAGTGGCAGCAGTTTGCAGATGTAAAATACTCTGGCTAGAAGATCTTTTAACGGCCAGGAAAATGCAAAGCCAGGATTTAAGACGCATCCGGTTTCACTGCGAAGCCTTAAGTATCTCAGAACACGTAAACCGAGGCCCGCAAGTGTATATATATTTAATGACGGTTGAGCTGATCTGTCTCTTGCCAGCCGCCTAAAAAAGGGGGAGCCGGTTCTTTGATCTTGGGGTGGAAAGAAGGATCTCTGCCCATGCTCAGAGGCAGGATAAGATCTCAGAGGTTGCACCAGATATCTTCATGCCAGCGGGGGCAAATGACACGCTTAACCAAGTCAGCGGTTAAATGTGTCATTTGCCCACAGCAGTGTGGGCATACCTGGCGCTGCCTCCTAGGATCTTATCCTGAGAAAAAAGCATGTCTCTGGGGATACACAAAGTGCAAGAGGACACCTTGGTGCAACGTGGGAAGCAGGCTTGTTGTTAACCTTGGATCCACGCTAGGCATCTTGCGTGATGTGTGAGAAACGTCCTCTGGGTTAGTTATACCAACCCAGCCCTTCCAAGTCAGCCGGGGAAGAAGGCATTTTATAAACCCAGGAAAAAAAGCGGAGAAATTCAGCGCAGCTGGGGGAGCAAACCCCTCCCCACAATGCCCCCCCCCGCCTCTCCCGTGGCTCTTCTGGGGCATCACAGTGGGTGTCCATAAGAACCAATCTGCCACCTGCTGTTCCAGTGGATCAATGAGAATCAGCAATTATCCCCAGCCAGGTTCTCCTTTTTCCACCCCAGTTGCTGAGCTTCACGTTTGCTGGGGGGGGGGGAGAAGCAGGGGGGGCAGGAACTCTCCTGGCATGAGATGACCGTCCCCAAGTCCAGGAACTGGAGAAGACTGTTAATTCTGTTCGTCTGGCAAGCCTTTTTTGCTTCCCACGTCTGGTGTCCTTGTTCAGAAGCTCCCTTGCAGACTCTCATGTAGGGCCCAATGGCGGTCTTTTTGCCACTTTAAACCACACACACACACACCACACACAGAGACCCTCTCACTGGAGGGCTGCAAAGAACACACAGGCCCCAAAGTCGAGGAGAAAAAGGAAGCTCACGAATTAAGGCGAGTCTGCGCGTCCCAGGATAACGTTGCAAGATCCAGTCTGGGCCGGCCACAGGGAACAGGGGTTTTGTCTTCCGAGCTTTTGGATGGGTGCTGGAGTTCAGCCTTGAGGAACCACTCTCTAGCAAAGTGTGTGCTTTGGGCTAGTAGTCTATGTGTAGCATGTACGTGTGGTGCCTGGTTATGTGTGGCTTTTTAATTGCTGACTGGGGTGTTGATGGCCGGTTATGAAGTCACTGGCTGTTGTTTCCCTTTGCTGCCAAGACCTCAGCTCCTAAGGCAGGGGTGGCGAACCTATGGCACGCGTGCCAGAGGCGGCACTCAGAGCCCTCTCTGCGGGCACCCGCGCCGTTGCCCCAGCAGAGTTCGCCAGAGTAGCGAGCACGTGGCGTTTGGAAGCGACAGGCCAGGAAGTGAGCAAGCAAGTGGCATTGCCCCCCCCCCCGGGGATGCCCCGGAGATGGCCAGGGACTGGCCCCGGCCACGCTCACCCAGTCTGCCGTGACCACTGCAGCCACGCCCACCCAGTGGCCCATGCCCCCCGCCACCCCCGAAGGCACCACAATGCTGATGCAGCTCTGGCTCTTTGCAATAAATAAGTGGGTTTGGGGTTGCGGTTTGGGCACTCGGTCTCTNTTTCCTGCCTGAGCAGGGGGTTGGACTAGTTGACCTCCAAGGTCCCTTCCAACTTTATTATTATTATTATTATTATTATTATTATTATTATTATTATTATTAGTAGTAGTAGTAGTAGTAGTAGTAGTAGTAGTAGTAGTAGTAGTAGTAGTACATGCTAGCGAAGTACTACAGTTGACACAGTTCTCTTCTGAAACTCCAGCAAATTTTCTCTCATCAAACTGAACAAGAGCAGGTCAGAATCCCAGAGTTGGAAGGGACCCTTGGAGGTCCATCTAGTCCAACCCCCTGCTCAAGCAGGAAACCCTATACCATTTCAGACAAAGGGCTGTCCAATCTCTTCTTTAGAAAGGTGTAAATCTACGGGGTTTGTCTGTCCCAGCAAGGGAAACGATAAGCTCCTCCACCAGTGAATTTTAACAAAGATCCACGGGGGGGGGGGGGGAAATCAAGCCTTTCCCGAGATACTGTCTTCTCTCTTTTGCAAACATTTCAGTTCAACGCTACATAGCAGGATCCTATTATCAAGAGTATCATGATCGGCCTCGAGGCGCAGTTCCAACAATCTGAAGTGGCAGCAGTTTGCAGATGTAAAATACTCTGGCTAGAAGATCTTTCAACGGCCAGGAAAATGCAAAGCCAGGATTTAAGACGCATCCGGTTTCACTGCGAAGCCTTAAGTATCTCAGAACACGTAAACCGAGGCCCGCAAGTCTATATATTTTTAATGATGGTTGAGCTGATCCGTCTCTTGCCAGCCGCCTAAAAAAGGGGGAGCCGGTTCTTTGATCTTGGGGTGGAAAGAAGGATCTCTGCCCATGCTCAGAGGCAGGATAAGATCTCAGAGGTTGCACCAGATATGTTCATGCCAGCGGGGGCAAATGACACGCTTAACCAAGTCAGCGGTTAAATGTGTCATTTGCCCACAGTAGGGTGGGCATACCTGGCGCTGCCTCCTAGGATCTTATCCTGAGAAAAAAGCATGTCTCTGAGGATACACAAAGTGCAAGAGGACACCTTGGTGCAACATGGGAAGCAGGCTTGTTGTTAACCTTGGATCCACGCTAGGCATCTTGCGTGATGTGTGAGAAACGTCCTCTGGGTTATACCAACCCAGCCCTTCCAAGTCAGCCGGGGGAAGAAGGCATTTTATAAACCCAGGAAAAAAAGCGGAGAAATTCAGCGCAGCTGGGGGAGCAAACCCCTCCCCACAATGCCCCCCCCGCCTCTCCCGTGGCTCTTCTGGGGCATCACAGTGGGTGTCCATAAGAACCAATCTGCCACCTGCTGTTCCAGTGGATCAATGAGAATCAGCAATTATCCCCAGACAGGTTCTCCTTTTTCCACCCCAGTTGCTGAGCTTCACGTTTGCTGGGGGGGGGGAGAAGCAGGGGGGGCAGGAACTCTCCTGGCATGAGATGACCGTCCCCAAGTCCAGGAACTGGAGAAGACTGTTAATTCTGTTCGTCTGGCAAGACTTTTTCGCTTCCCACGTCTGGTGTCCTTGTTCAGAAGCTCCCTTGCAGACTCTCATGTAGGGCCCAATGGCGGTCTTTTTGCCACTTTAAACCACGCACACACACACCACACACAGAGACCCTCTCACTGGAGGGCTGCAAAGAACACACAGGCCCCAAAGTCGAGGAGAAAAAGGAAGCTCACGAATTAAGGCGAATCTGCGCGTCCCAGGATAACGTTGCAAGATCCAGTCTGGGCCGGCCACAGGGAACAGGGGTTTTGTCTTCCGAGCTTTTGGATGGGTGCTGGAGTCCAACCTTGAGGAACCTCTCTCTAGCAAAGTGTGTGCTTTGGGCTAGTAGTCTATGTGTAGCATGTATGTGTGGTGCCTGGTTATGTGTGGCTTTTTAATTGCTGACTGGGGTGTTGATGGCCGGTTATGAAGTCACTGGCTGTTGTTTCCCTTTGCTGCCAAGACCTCAGCTCCTAAGGCAGGGGTGGCGAACCTATGGCACGCGTGCCAGAGGCGGCACTCAGAGCCCTCTCTGCGGGCACCCGCGCCGTTGCCCCAGCAGAGTTCGCCAGAGTAGCGAGCACGTGGCGTTTGGAAGCGACAGGCCAGGAAGTGAGCAAGCAAGTGGCATTGCCCCCCCCCGGGGATGCCCCGGAGATGGCCAGGGACTGGCCCCGGCCACGCTCACCCAGTCTGCCGTGACCACTGCAGCCACGCCCACCCAGTGGCCCATGCCCCCCGCCACCCCCGAAGGCACCACAATGCTGATGCAGCTCTGGCTCTTTGCAATAAATAAGTGGGTTTGGGGTTGCGGTTTGGGCACTCGGTCTCTAAAAGGTTCGCCATCACTGAACTAGACATACCCAATTCCTGCAACCGTTCCTTATATGTTTTAGCCTCCAGTCCCCTAATCATTGTTGCTCTTCTCTGCACTCTTTCTAGAGTCTCAACATCTTTTTTACATCGTGGTGACCAAAACTGGATGCAGTATTTCAAGTGTGGCCTCACCAAGGCCTTGTAAAGTGGATTTGCTTAACAACTGGAGCAAAAAAAGTCATAAAATTGGGCATCTGACTAACAACCGCCTTGCCCAACGATGGAAATTCTGCTCCCAATTGTGGCTGTAAATTGAAGACTATCTGTATATTATTAGGCCTTGCAGAGTATTGATTGAGGATTATTAACAGTCTAATGTTTAGATCACTTAAACTGCGGATGATAAAAAAAGAGCATTATATCAGTATTAACTATGATTTAAAATGTTAATGTTAATAAGCGTGAGATTATTTAGCTTTTTCATCCAGAACTGAATATAATATATTTTTAAAAAGCTGCAAATTACTTCGAAGTATTTGTACAAGAGTTTCTGTCTTAAGCTGATTATCTAGTATTAAAGTCTTTGCTGTATTATAACTTACTCCTTTTGTTCTTGTTAAAAAAAAGAGAGATAAACAATGCAGATTTAACAATGACTAAAAATTTAAAAAATGGAAGAGAAAAAAAAACCCTAATGCAGTGATGGCGAACCTTTTAAAGACCGAGTGCCTAAACCACAACCCAAAACCCACTTATTTATCACAAAGTGCCAGGGCCGCATTAGCATTGTAGTGTCCTCAGGGGGGCATGGGGGTGTGGCCCATTGGGTGGGCATGGCCCACTGGGTGGGCATGGCTGCGGTTGTCACGGCAGACTGGGTGGGCATGGCCACCTCGATGTTGCTCATGGGGGGGATGCCTGTAGGGGCCAGGCTGCCCTGGCATAGCTGTCAAATGAATCTGGCTTTCCTCATCAACTTTTCACATGTCCGAACGGCCCATCTCGCTTCAGAGAGGGACTTTGCTCATCGGAAGCAAATCGGGAAGGTGGCAAACGGTGATTAGATGACCCTGGGACACAGCCACCATTGTAGACACACTCTGGTTGCCAAGTTCTTGAATTTTGATCATGTCAGGATGAGGACCGTTCAAGGGGTCACTTTTTCCAGGGCCCCTCTGAACACTCGCAAAATGAATAGTTGTAAATCGGGGAGTAGAGACATCACCCTGCCAACAAAAGTGCGTATGATCAAGGCCATGGTTTTCCCAGTTGCAGTGTATGGCTGTGAAAGTTGGACCATAAGAAAGGCTGAGTGCCAAAGAATGGAGGCCTTTGAACTCTGGTGCTGGAGAAGACTCCTGCGAGTCCCCTGGACTGCGAGGCCATCCAACCGGTTGGTCCTAGAAGAGATCAACCCCGACTGTTCCTTAGAAGGCCAGATCCTGAAGTTGAGACTCAAGTCCTTTGGCCACCTAATGAGAAGGAAGGACTCCCTGGAGAAGAGCCTAATGCTGGGAAAGATGGAGGGCAAGAGAAGAAGGGGACGACAGAGGATGAGGTGGCTGGATGGAGTCACTGAAGCAGTAGGCCTGAGCTTCAATGGACTCCAGGAGATGGTAGAGGACAGGAAGGCCTGGAGGAACGTTGTCCATGGGGTCACGATGGGTCGGACACGACTTTGCAACTAACAACAACAAAATCGGGGACTACCTGTAATGTAAAGTTAAAAGTGAATCCAATCCAAGCCTGTGCCGTAAACAGACGCCATTCAGACAGCATCTTGCACAAGTTACATCCTAACCTCTGCCAGGTGCTAGCTGGAATTGGTTGTGCAGCCGGTGGGGAAGATCAACCCCACTGCGCGCGCTACACTTTTCCCTCTGTGATTGAGTTGTACAGTCGCAATCTGCCTTCAGACAACCCGTTTAGGAAGCTTAATGACAGGCGCGGGGAGGTGTGCCCTTCTTCCACCGGCTAAGCTTGATTAAACCTCGGTGAATTTGGGGGGAGGGCCTTAAGCACCGGGCAACGGCATCGCTTGATTAGTTTCCTGAATTGCGCAACTCCAGAAGATGGGTTAATTTAATTACCAGATTAAAAGCTCTGCAAAACTGCAGCAGACGGCGCACACAATGGAGGTGGGAAGAGGCAAGATGTATGCTGCCATCTCAAAAGAAGGCATGATGTACTGTAAATTTAAATCGCCCCGTCGTAATTATTCAATCCGCTGGCCACTGTTTTGAGTCTTTCTCCTTATTACATAGCATCCTTCCGGCGAAAATAACCAGGGGGGAGAGGGGGGGTCATGATTTAGAGCAGACCAAAACATCCCTGAAACTCTCTGCCACAACCTTTTTTTTTTTTTTTTTTAAAGCGTTTAGACAAATTTGGGGGAGACGTGTGTGTCTCGCCCTGCCTATGGATCGCCTCCAACAGCGGAGATAATACATCACCTTGCTTAGGCTCCTGAGAGAAAGACAGGATGCAGCATAAATCTAAACTAATAAATAAATAAATCACCAATGTCTTTCTTAATGAACACAGCCTTTGCATTTTGTTACGCTAAGCACGGAGTTTAGCACAGAGGCTGCGCTGGGAAGTATCCTGCCGCTTGTCTTTAAAAAGTGGATAAAATGCATTTGGGTGACTCCCTGCTCAAGGGGCCTTGAACTCATTAACTCTCAGAAGAGGACGCAGACTGACTGATTTACACTTTGCACATATATACGCCCAGCAGAAAA
Organism: Protobothrops mucrosquamatus; assembly: GCF_001527695.2. NCBI lineage: Eukaryota > Metazoa > Chordata > Lepidosauria > Squamata > Viperidae > Protobothrops > Protobothrops mucrosquamatus. The sequence continues at coordinate 185,879 of NW_015387055.1, read as the reverse complement.
ATAAACACTTTTGGGTGGGGAGAGGTCAGGAGCGAGCGTTGCACGGCTCAAGAGGAAAGGGGCTCTCAAGCTTTGAGTAGCCATCTAGAAGGTCCACTTAGGTGCACTTAACTATCACTTCCCACGGGAGGGAGGGGTAAACTCTCATGCTTAGACCCCATCAGCCTTGCCAGGTACAGGAGGTCCTTGACTTAGAACCGTTGGTTTAGCAACTGTGCAATGTTACAACGGCACCGAAAAAAAAGCGACTTATGATCGGTTTTCCCACTTACAACCATTGCAGCATCCCCCGTGGTCACGTGATCAAAATCCAGGCGCTTGGCAACTGACTCCTATTTATGACGGATGCAGCGTCCCGGGGTCACGGGGATCCCCTTTGGTGACCTTCTGATGAGCAAAGTCAACGAGGAAGCCAGATTCACTTAACAAACAGGTTACTAACTTAACAACGGCAGTGATTCGCTTAACAACTGTGGCCAGAAAGGTCGTAAAACGGGGCAAAACTCTTTGTGTCACTTAGAAATTTGGGGCTCAATTGGGGTCGTACATCAAAGACTCCCTGTAGTTCAGACAAGAAGCACACAGGGATATTAGCATTGTCTTTACAGTAAGGTTACATTAACAGAACCTTGCAAGCCTGAATGTGCATCTCCCCCCCCCTTCATTTTTGCAGTATATTTATTTATTTTATTTATTTATTTATTTATTTAATTTAATTTATATGCCGCCCTTCTCCCAGCGGGACTCAGGGCGGCGCACAACATATTTAAAACAAAAGCATATATACAATCCCCCCCTGTAAAACCGAATTAAACCCTTCTGAGATGTTTGCCCCGCTCTTTCCTCTTCTCTGCCTCTTTCCCAACCCTTGCCTAGTCTGCAGCTTCTCCTCCCAGGTCATTCCCACCTACTATTTACAGTCCCACCTGTAGCCAGGAAAGATAGCCCCAGAGTGATCCATTGCTGGCTGTGGAATTCTGGGAGTTGAAGTCCACATGCCTTAAAATTGTCAAGGTTGAGAAACACTGATCTATTGGCTCCGTTTCCAAAGAAATGTTTGCAGACCAAAAAGGATTAAGGAAAATACTTTGATCTCTTCGATAGCTGTGATACTTGATAAGACAACATTATGGCAACCTCCTCATAATGAACTGCAAAATTTAACGGCTGGATCCACATGAATAAATGAATGAACAAATGATAATGATTCTGCACTAAATTTCTCCCTTGGCAGGAATCCAAGTAAAATAAACAGCTCTGAGTCTTAAGCTGATGGTGACAAGTTTATGTCACTCTCCATCATGCAAGAAAGCTGTTTTCAGGCATCCTTAGGAAAAAACAACAACAACAACACAACATTCCTTGGCTGAAAGTAGCTATTTTTTTCCCCCACAGCCATTTCTGCAGAGGTCTCTCTCTGCCTTGCTGCAAAGGATATAGACCACGAGTCATAAAAGAGCCACGGTTGCCTACCCCTGGGTTAGGGACATGGCTTACGGGCATCGTATCAGCCGGCAGGCAAGCGATGCCACTAATTTCGCAAACTGAATGTGAGCCAACAGTGCGATGCAGATACCAAAAAAAAAAAAAGGCAAATGCAATTTTAGCTGCATTAACTGAAGTATAATTTGCAATTAATACCATTTTACAATGCCCAGTAGGCCACACCTACTCCATCCACGCCCACCTGGTAGGCCGCCCCCACCCTGGCTGCCCCCCTGCCCCCCCCGAGGGCAACCGCAATGCCGATGCGGCCCTCAATGAAATTGAGTTTGACACCCCTGTTTTAAAGGGTCTTCTTGCAACATCCTGGATGTGCAGGAAACCTGGCTAGCTTGCATACACACGAGCGAGCTCTGTTTCTCTCCTGCTAAATTATGTTTTAAATTAAGAGCTGCATGAGATGGGTGGTGTGGGAAGTCAGCCCCCCCGAGAAGGAAATATTAAAAGGGCAGAAAAATATATTTCCTCAAAGCCTGCCCAGTTTTCTTAATAGCCCCAAGTCTCCCTCCCCCCAAGCAGAAACCAGCTCTGTAGAAATGCAGATGTAAATAATCCATTCAGGAAGGTTGGAGGCCCCCAGCTAGAAAATTAAGAAGACAAAGACACGTAAAATCTACATACCCCACCCAAACTCTAAGACAGGACATAATATGGTTAACCCACAGATGCCAAAGGGACGCAGGTCAAAATACATGATACAGGAAATACAAAGCCTCAAACAGGAACAGGAAACAACCTCAAGCAAGCACCCCAGAGGGTATAAAACCCCACTCCCTACATGTGCTCTTGCTCTTTTCTTCCAGAGCCGTCTTCCTGTCTGGCTCTCCTCTTCAATAAACTGCAATCTTCTTTCTAAAGCAGTCACCATGTTGTTTATTCCCGGCTTGGACTGAACCACGATGGAGACTTTTCCTTCAACAGTGGCGTACAATTTTAATAAATAAATACATTTTAGGGCATCTGAGAAAAGAATTTGTACAGTACGAAATTGCTCTAGCTGCTGCCTTTTGCTTCACTCGCTGTTTGTTCGTGTATCCTCAAGCAAACCTCTTATTTCTATGCCAGTTGAAGGTGAACTGTCAATCAATGCCTGTCACCATCAGCGATGCTACTCATTTCTGTCTGCGTGGGTGCAAAATGAGTAGTTGTGGCTGCCCAGTTTCTTGACAGATCCTGCCAAGGTGGAGGCTCTGTCTGAATAGGAACTACGCTTGCCATTTGAGACCAGATGCATTTTCCGACAAAGAGTGCTCATCCAGAACAAATGTCCAAAGTGTGCTATGGAGGCTTTCAAGAAGAGACTTGGATAGCCATTTGTTTGAAATGACTCTCCTCCTTCAGCAGGGGGTTGGACTGGATGACCTCCAGAAACCCTTCCAACTCTGTTCTATCCGCTGCTTTGATGAACCAGATCCTGATATTGTCAGCTTACTAGAGTATTTCTCAACCTCGGCCACTATAATAATAATAATAGTAGTAGTAGTAGTAGTAGTAGTAGTAGTAGTAGTAGTAGTAGTAAAGTTGGAAGGGACCTTGGAGGTCATCTAGTCCAACCCCCTGCTCAGGCAGGAAACCCTATACCAGTGATGGCGAACCTTTTAGAGACCGAGTGTCCAAACTGCAACCCAAAACCCACTTATGCATCGTCGGGTGCTGGGTGGGTGTGGCCCATTGGGTGGGCGTGGCCCATTGGGTGGGCGTGGCTGCAGTGGTAACGGCAGACTGGGTGGGACTAAAAAGTTTAATGAATCAATTCCAACTTTGCAAGATCTTTTTTTTTCCCTGCGAGAAGTTGAAATTGATTGATTGATTGGATCTTTTTTTTTTTGCACACGGCGGCGGAGGCCTAAAGCGAAAAGGTTTTATAAAACCCAGCTGAAGGCCTAGGACTGGGGCGACGGCGCGCGTGCCCACAGAGAGGGCTCTGAGTGCCGCCTCTGGCACCCGTGCCATAGGTTCGCCACCACTGAGTTAGATGATCTATCAAGACACTGGGCAGCCACAACTACTCATCAGGAAATAAGAGGGAGGCTGTAATGGGAGGCAGAAATAAGCTTGAGGACCAGCAGTACCAAGCAGCATTAGCATTCCTAACTTTGATCTCTCAGTCTGGTCTACCTTGAAGGGCTGACAGAGACTTTGCATTGTCTCTCCAATTAGCATCACTCAGCCTGGTGGATAAGCAGCAGCCGGCGGGCGGTCTCTTTGCTTCCGCCTTCCCTGCTCAGTTCAGAGATATTAGATTTCTTCTAATATCTAATATCTTCTTCTTCAACTACAGGCACTACAAATGTTATTGCTGCTTGCTTATAAACCAAGGTCGTCGCCATGTAAACGGAAAAATAAATGCCCAGTCAAGATATGACAAATCCAAACTGGAGGTAAACAGAAACTGGAGCGTAAATCAGTAGAAAGGATCGGGAAATGCCATCCTGCCAGATTCAAGCGAGATGTAAAACAGCGGCTCCCTTGATTTCCAATTTCCATTTTTACATCCCCGCAAATTCTCAGATTGCATGTAGAGCTACAGACTAGTCTCAGCCCTTGGATGTCAGCCGGCATCTCTACAGTGAGGGTCACACAACCGGCTGAATTCAGGTTAACCCAGCACAACTGCTACCCACAGGACACCCGAATCCAGCTCAGGTACAAACTAGCAACTCCACTTACACAACATGCTACTGTTTGTAGCCTCGTATGGAGGTCAAGGCCAGAAAAATGACTTCATCCAAGGACCTGGGTCAGTGCGCATGTGTGAAGGCAATCAATGGGTCTTATAGCAAGCATTAGCAAAGGAGGCGGTGACTCCAAAGTGGGTCTGAGGGTCCAACTGCGGTCGTAAGTTGAGGACTGCCTATATTTACAATCCAATCCCATCCCAGGAGGATCTGGATGAAGCCCAGCAAGAGGACGAAGTGTGAGAACAACACAACGGAAAACTCACTAACCCAGATACCTAAGATAGATCGATGTCCTCGCTCAAGTCAACTTATGCCAAAGGCTGCTTAAATAACACAAATCAGACTTGTTTGCAGAAAGTTAACAAACTCCCCGGGGAGCAAATTGTAAAGAGCGGAATTACCCTACACAAGGCCTCCCCCCCCCCAATGTACTTCTTGTGAGGGGGGGGGATTCTCAAGGGGCTCTCTCTAGATAAGAGGGCCAGAAGGATAGATTAAATTGCTGGATACACCCCCAGGGTGGTGCCATTAGTATTTAATTACCTAATTAAAAAGCCACCCATTTCATGCTTGCAACTCAGGGCAGTGCACATGACTAAAACCACAAAGCCCAACAATCAACATCAGTAAAACAAAACCATTACAACACAGATAAAACAGCTAAAAAGTCTAAGAGTAAAAAGACAGGAGAGGGCATCCTAAACTTAACAGCTATTTAACAGGCTCCACACATTCATTGGATCCCCAGGCCCGATGCCATTAATCAATCAATCAGAATAGAGCTGGAAGGGACCTTGGAGGTCTTCTAGTCCAGCCCCCTGCTCAAGCAGAAACCCCTATAGCAGGGGGAGGCAACCTTGGCTCTTTTATGACCGGTGGACTTCAACTCCCAGAATTCCTGAGCCAGCATGGCTCAGCTTGGAAATTCCCTTTCCCCTCAGCATGGCTGGCTCAGGAATTCTGGGAGTTGAAGTCCACCAGTCACAAAAGAGCCAAGGTTGCCTACCCCTGGTCTAACTTAACAACTGCAGCGATTCACTTAACAACTTTGAAGTAAGAACAGTCATTTAACAACAGTTTTGCTTAGCGACAGAAATCTGGGGCTCAACTGTGGCCGTGAATCGAGGGCTACCTGTAGCTACTGGGGCATCTGGCCCAGATGTTCCCCAGAGGAAGAGCGACTTCAACCTGGGAAGTTTTGCTCTGAGTCTGCTTGTCCCATTTAGATCCTCGGAGGCTCCAGACACCAGCTTGGTCCACGATGGAGATGCGTGAATGGATGCTTGAGGATGCCTCAATCCCAGGATGAGCCCTCCCAGAGACTCATGGAGAGGGTGAACCAGCTGGTGGAGGGCACTGAGGCTGATGGGATTTCTCTCGGGACCCCCAATGGGCTCACCCCCCCAACTCAGGCTTTAGCAGAGCGCTTTTCAACCTTGGCAACCTGAAGATGTGTGGACTTCAACTCCCAGAACTGAAGTGGGAGTTGGCTGGGGAATTCTGGGAGTTGAAGTCCACACATCTTAAGGCTGCCAAGGTTGAGAGACCCTGCTCCAGCAGATGGAGTAGACCAGGGTCGCCCACCTGAGGTCTCAAGACGAACCCATTCCACGATTCTCTATCTCAGTGGTGGCGGACCTATGGCACGGGTGCCAGAGGCGGCACTCGGAGCTCTTTCTGTGGGCACACGTGCCATTGCCCCAGCCTCGCCTCCCCCCCCCGTGACACCCTCCTCACCAGCAGCCCCCCTGGAGGAGAGTCGCCCTTGAGCATGGCCCACGCGGAGCAGCACAGCCAAGGACACGGCAGCCAGGCAGCGTAGACAAGAATCTGGCCTCACGCCCCCATCATGCACAGTTGATGCTGCGGGGCGCGGGCAGAGGGCATGGCCGCCATGGCGCTGCTGGGCTGCCTGGGCGATTTGCGGCGGGCCCTGGAGGCGGTGAGTGGCCCTGCGGGCAGGAGGAGTGGGGGCGGGGCAGGGGGTGGAGTGGGGGCGGGGCCAGTTTTTGGGCACTCGGTCTCTAAAAGGTTCGCCATCACTGGTCTATCTACAGCAGTGGTTCTCAACCTTTTTAATGCCGTGACCCCAACCGGTCATAAGTCGAGGACTAAACCGGTCGTAAGTCGAGGACTAAACCAGTCGTAAGTCGAGGACTACCCAACCGGTCGTAAGTCGAGGACTTGCCCTGTCCGGGAGCGCCGTGCATGCGTGGTTCCGCCCCCTGCGCCGGCCGAGGCGTAGCTGGCAAGCGGCAGAGACGGAGCAGGACGACCACCAGCTGGCCCAGCCCAAGGGAGGTAAGGCACCCGCCGGAAAAGGGGAAAAAAAATGGCGGACAAAAAAAATGGCGGACAGCCTTGCTTGGCGACCCCCGTGAAATGGTCGATCGACCCCAAATGGGGTCCCGACCCAAAGGTTGAGAACCACTGATCTACAGTCAACCCAGCTCAGCCACCGCCTGTCAGGAGAGCTCACGAATGTGCCCCCCGTTGCACACGCATCCACGGGGGGCTTTGCACACAGAGGCTGACCACCCTTCACCTCTACCGGCCCAGCTCTGATGGCACCCCAAGGGCTTCGGTGTCAGCAGCTGGCCAAAAGGCTCCCCTTGGGCACCGCGGCAGCTTTCAGTCATTAGCTCATCAACTTGAGACTTCAGGACAATTAGTGCCCGCTTCCGTTCCCAGGGGAATCGGCACACCCGCCTCCCCCGTGCGCGGTTGGCATAGCAACAAGCCAAGGATGTGCATGTCCTTTTATTGCAAGGGGGGGCCAGGAAGGGAGGAAGGGGGCGAGCGAAGCACGAAAGCAAAATCAGAGTATCGAACTGAAGAGGGATTCTTCCTTTGGGTGAGTGGGTGGGAAAGCCATCCCGACTCTTGACAGCACCGGGGGAAATCCCAAGTTCTGTTTTTCCTTGTCTTCTCAGCACACTTTCTCTTTCACACGCACGCACGCACACACACACACAAACACACAAACGCTATTGCCCTCAAGTAAACATTGCAGAATATAACTCAGGCTTACATCATTCAAACGCCTCCCTCTGGGTGCCGGGGGGGGGGGGGAGAAGAGTAAGCACAACGTCATGGACCGCAGTGGGACTCCTTCTCCCTAGACCAGTGGAACCACCTGCCTCCAGAAGTGGTGAATGCTCCAACACTAGAAGTTTTTAAAAAGAGACTGGACAGCCATTTGTCTGAAATGATACTATAGGGTTTCCTGCCTGAGCAAGGGGTTGGACTAGATGACCTGCAAGGTCCCTTCCAACTTTATTATTATTATTATTATTATTATTATTATTATTATTATTATTCATCAGTGGAAGGACTTGCATCCAGAGGTTGTGTGTGTTACAACACTGGAGGTTTTTAAGAAAAGACTGAATAACCACTTGTCTGAAATGGTATGGGATCTCCTGCTTGAGCAGGAGGTTGGACTAGATGACCTCCAAGCTCCCTTCCAGCTCTATTCTGACTGAAACCTATTTTCCAAGCTACCTGAAGGCTGGACAAGAAGCAATGAATGGGAACTAATCAAGGAGAGGACCGATCTAGAACGAAGTGAGAACAATTAACCGGTGGGACGGCTTTCCCTCCAGAAGTTAAGGGGGCTCCATCAATGGAGGCTTTTAAGTAGAGACTGGACAGCCATTTGTCTGGAATGGTATAAGGTCTCCTGCTTGAGCAGGGGGTTGGACTAGAAGACCTCCAAGGTCTCTTCCGTGATTCTGTTCTGTTAAATTCATCTTTTCTACCCTCACACCGGTGCAGAAATAGACCGCACAGCTACAACAAAGGAGTCGTTTCAAAATGATAGGCTGGTTTTTGTATTTTATGTCCTTGTCCTTGTCCACTGACCTACTGACACACACACACACACAAATGCACGCACACCCCACTGCACACCCTGCTTGCTCTTCCCAATCCAGATCAATCACAGTCTTCGGTATATTAATGGCATCTTATTTGTACTGAATGCCTCATTAATGCTAACATTCCCTGGGCGTCTCTCTGCCACCCTCCCCGGATGGAGAGTATTAATTGCTTGCTTTGTAATTAAATATTAAGGCTGCAATGTTTCACGCTTTGCACAGCTGGCAAGGAAAGGGGAGCCGCGCATAGTGCGAGTGTCACACACGCAGGATATTAGTTCAGATTGCAAGAGTGTCTCACAAGCCGCTGCTCTGTGGACCTACGCCAGTGGTGGCGAACCTATGGCACGGGTGCCAGAGGCGGCACTCGGAGCCCTCTCTGTGGGCACACGTGCCGTTGTCCCAGCCCCGCCTCCCCCTGCGACCCCCTCCTCTCCAGAAGCCCCCCTGGAGGAGAGTCGCCCTCGAACGTGGCCCACGCGGAGCAGTGCAGCCAAGGACATGGCAGCCAGGCAGCGTAGACAAGACTCTGCCCTCACACCCCATCATGCAGTTGATGCTGCAGGGCGCGGGCAGAGGGCGTGGCCGCCATAGCACTGCCTGGGTGATCTGCGGCGGGCCCTGGAGGTGGTGAGTGGTCCTGTGGGCAGGCAGGGCAGGGGATGGGGGGGCAGAGCAGGGGGGTGGAGTGGGGGCGAGGCCAGTTTTTGGGCACTCGGTCTCTAAAAGGTTCGCCATCACTGACCTACGCAAAGACTACAGAGCAAGCGTAGTTCAATCTTGGGCCAAGATACACACAAAGGTCCCTTCCAACTTTTTTATTATTATTATTATTATTATTATTATTATTATTGTTGTTGTTGTTGTTGTTGTTGTTTTGTTGTTGTTAGTACTATTATTATTATTAAATACAGGTAGTCTTCAACTTAAAATCACAATTGAGCCCATTTCGGTTGCTAAGCGAGATAGTTGTTAAGTGAGTTTTGCCCCATTTTACGACATTTCTTGCCACAGTTGTTGTGAATTCTGCTTCCTCCCCCCCCTTGACTTTGCTTGATCAGAAAGTTGCAAAAGGGGATCACGTGACCCCCAGGGGAACGCCGCGACCGTCATAAATATGAGTCAGTGGCCAAACGTCTGAATTTTGATCACGTGATCAAGTCGTAAGTGTGAAAAACACAAGTCCCTTTTTCCAGTGCTGTTATAACTTCGAACGGTCGCTAAATGAACCAGCGTAAGTGGAGGACTGCCTGTGCAGGGCACACGCAAAGGCTCAGGAGAGGGAGGAATGAAGAGGTGGTTCTCAAGGAGCAGTCAGGGAGAAGCAGCCCAGTCTGAGTTCAGCCAACAGACGGGTAATCTTTGACTTACGACCACAGTGGGAATCAGAATTTCTGTTGCTAAACAAGGAGTTTGCGCCAGATTTTATGACCTTTTTTATCAGGGTTATTAAGTGAATCCCTGCACAGTTAGTTGTTAAGCCAGAATTCCCCAGCCAGCGTGGGGAATTCCACTCCCAGAATTCCCCAGCCAGGTCTTAAAAATTGCCGAGGCTGGGAAACCCTGGTCTGTAGCCACTCAGTGCTATTCGCACAGCGTTGTCTTCAGCCCGAATAAGAGACGTGGAAGAGACCTTGGAGGTCTTCTAGTCCAGCCCCGTGCTCGAGCGGGATTGATGGAGATTTACTCAGATTTACTGAGAGACAAGCCACAGGTTTGTAAGAAGCAACGGATGGAAACTAATCAAGGAGAGAAGCAACCTAGAACTAAGGAGAAACTTCCTGACAGTGAGAACAATTAACCAGTGGAACAACCTGCCTCCAGAAGCGGTGAATGCTCCAAAATTGGAAGTTTTTAAGAAGAGACTGGACAGCCAATTGCCTGAAATGGTACAGGGTTTCCTGCCTGAGCAGGGGGTTGGACTAGATGACCTCCAAGGTCCCTTCCAACTATTATTATTATTATTATTATTATTATTATTATTATTATTATTATTATTATTCCAGCAACTAATTTCCTTCTCAATTTATCTGTCCCTATGGAGGGACTTTGGGATTTGCCTTTGGCAAGGAGGCCGGTCTATTGGCTAATAATGGGGAAGTTGCCACCGATGGCCAGGCCTTTGTCATATGAGAGTAGAGGGAGGGGAAAGGGGTGTGCACTGACCTTTTGATGCCTGGGGGGTCTCACTGGCTGTTCTCTCTGCCCCCCCTTCCGAGTACAGGAAGGACCCTACTGGAGAAGCAGAACAGAGCATTAGCGGGGACAGACGAGAGACACAGGGCCCAATCCAGACACGCAGCCCCAGGCTCTCTGGACAAGCCAGATCATCCGCAGCATGCTTGATGTCCAAGTAAGCAACTGGTGGGGGGGAAAAACCCTTTTTCCCTTATAGGATGGGGCATTTGCTCCCGTGGGAATTGTTCACTTGTTCACTCGTGAAGCAAGCCGGAATCCGCACAACAGACTAATCTGGCAACCGATAAGTCAAATAATAATAATAATAATAATAATAATAATAATAATAATAATAATAATAATAATAATAATAATAATAATAATAGTAGTAGTAGTAGTAGTAGTAGTAGTAGTAATAATAATAATAATAATAATAATAATAGTAGTAGTAGTAGTAGTAGTAATAATAATAATAATAATAATAATAATAATAATAATAATAATAATAATAATAATAATAATAATAATAATAATAATAATAAAGTTGGAAGGGACCTTGGAGGTCTTCTAGTCCAACCCCCTGCTCAGGCAGGAAACCCTATACCATTTCAGACAAATGTCTGTCCAGTCTCTTTTTAAAAACTTCCAGTGTTGGAGCATTCACCGCTTCTGGAGGCAGGTGGTTCCACTGGTTAATTGTTCTCACTGTCAGGAAGTTTCTCCTTAGTTCTAGGTTGCTTCTCTCCTTGATGAGTTTCCACCCGTTGCTTCTTGTCCTGCCTTCAGGTGCTTTGGAGAACAGCTTGACTCCCTCTTCTTTGGGGCAGCCCCTGAGATACTGGAAGACTGCTATCCTGTCCCCCCTCGTTCAAGGCCTAACGAATCCAGGTTTGCATGTTATGTGACTGCAGCCCACGGATTTGCTTAAGCAAGCTGGGCAAATTTAGCTACCGGACACATATTGTGATTTCACCTACTGTGTGTGAACGCAGTGAAAGAGACTCCCAGGGATACGTGTGTGTGTGTATGTGTCCAACAGAGGGGTGTACACAGGGTATGATTTCTACAGCATCAATACGGCAACCATGGTGATACAATCAAAGCTCTGCTTTTTTACAGACATAACACCACTCCGTCCATCTCCTTTTTTTCCCTTTAACATACCCTGCATATAGAGGTAGTCCTCGACTTACAACAGTTTGTTTAGTGACCGTTCGAAGTTACGACCACACTGAAAGAAGTGACTTCGGACCATTTTTCACACTTAACGGCCGTTGCAGCGCCCCCCCCTGTGGTCATGTGATCAAAATTCAGGCGCTTGGCAACTGACTCACATTTATGACCATTGCAGCGTCCCGGGGTCACGTGATCCCCTTTTGTGACCTTCTGACAATCAAAATCAACGGGGGAAGCCAGATTCACTTCACAACTGTGTTACTAACTTAACAACTGCGGTGATTCAACTTAACAAACGTGGCAAGAAAAGTCGCAAAATGGGACAAAACTCACTTAACCAATTTCTCACTTAGCAACATAAATTTAGGGATCAATTGTGGCCGTACGTTGAAGACTACCTGTACCCCTACTCTACCAGCTATTCACATTACGGTTAGACTTCAACTTACAACAGTTCGTTTAGTGACTGTTCAAAGTTACAACAACGCTGATAAAAGCGACTGGTGACCGTTTTTCACACTTACGACCCTGGGCGCAGGGTCAAAATTCTGGCACTTAGCAACTGACCCACATTTACGACGGTCGCAGTATCCTGGGGGGTGTGTGTCACATGATCCCCTTTTGCGACCTTCTGACAAGCCAAGTCAAGGGAGAAGCTGGATTCACTTAACGACCGGGTTCCTAACTTAACACCTGCCGTGATTCACTCAGCAACTGTGGCCAGAAAGGTGGTAAAACGGGGCAATGCTCACTTAACACGTGTCTCACTTAGCGACCTAAATTTTGAGCTCCATTGTAGTCATAAGTCGAGGACTCACCGTTTTATAAGAGTCACATACAGTTCTCACTTCGTTCACTTTTAAAACCCTACGCCGGCAGGATGTAAAACAAGGCTGGGGTGTGAAGAGGGGGCATAAAACAATTATTTCCCTGGTGGAAAAAAAATGTGCACGGGGCCCTATCCGTTTTCACACCAGTCTGACTGCTGGCATCAAAATGAAACCAAATTCAGCAAACACCACGACGGAAAGAAAGGTACGCTGCTGAACACTGCATGTAAACAGCAGCTGTTATAGTGTATTTTTTTTAAAAAAATAAAAAATAACATTTATAACCGAAGGAACTTGTGCTGAAAAAAAAAATCTATCAAAGAAACGTATACGTGAAAGAAGAAAAACGCAGCCTGATTTGCATTTTTAAAATGTCTTGGGAAATGTACATTTTAGCAGTTATGCAAATGAGGGGAGGAGAAAGACTAGATCACTACGCAGTACAGGTTGCTGTGAAGAGAAACGGCTATAAAATCTACTTTTTTTCATCGGGGAGGGGCGGAGAATCCTTTTTGATCCTAATATTGTTTTACTAAACCAGCAACAAAGCGGTTGCGATCCACGTTCCCTTTTGATCAGTCAATTTCCCACCACGTCAGGGTTTTTTGTTTTTTCGTTTCTCCCCTGGCACTCGGCAGCTTTGGAACACTCTGCTTGTAATATTGATTTCTTTCCCAAAAATGCTTTTATTCTTTGGCAAATCTGTGGAGTTGCCCTTGGATAGCTCTCCTCCTGAATATGGGAGATGCCATTTTAGGGGCTCCCCTCTCTTGACCTAGGGCCGTGGTGGCGAACCTATGGCACGGGTGCCAGAGGCGGCACTCAGAGCCCTCTCTGTGGGCACGCGCGCCGTCGCCCCAGTCCTAGGCCTTCAGCTGGGTTTTATAAAACCTTTTCGCTTTAGGCCTCTGCCGCCGTGTGCAAAAAAAAAAAAAGGTTCAATCGGTCAATTTCAACTTCTCGCGGGAAAAAAAAGATCTGGCAAAGTTGGAATTGATTGATTGAACTTTTTAGTCNTTACTGAGGTTGATCAACACTGTTACGCGGTGGATTAAGGCACAATTCTTACACCATAGCTAAAGGTTTGTTTTAAAAAAAACTCGACTTTACAAAGCATAATGGCCAGATTCACACCGGCTACGAAGCGAACCATAAACCATTGTACGGATGGATTTTTTGTAAACCTAGTTCTCTGCATTGCTTTGGCCAGCTTTCTTGATTAAAGGTAGTCCTCAATTTACAGCAGTTCGTTTAGCGACCGCTCGGAGTTACAACAGCATTGAAAAAAGTGACTTGCGACTGGATTTCACATTATTGCAGCATCCCCGTGGTCACGTGATCGAAGTTTGGCTGCTTGGCAACTGGCTCCTATTTGTGATGGGGGGTGTCATGCGATCCCCTTTTGCAACCTTCTGACAAGTCAACGGGGAAGCAGGATTCACTTAACAACTAACTTAACGACTGCAGTGATTCGCTTAGCAATTGTGGCAAGAAATGTCATAAAGTGGGGCAAAATTCACCTAACCGTCTCAGTTAGCAACAGAAATTTTGGGCTCAATTGTGGTCGTTAAGTCGAGGACTGCCTGCACGAGGCTAAAGGTCGGCAGCCAAAGAAGGATTTGGGTTTGGCTAGTCTAAAGAAAAGAAGGACCAGGAGTGACATGATAGCATTATTCCAATATTTGAGGGGCTGCCACAAAGAGTAGAGGGTCAACTTATTTTTCAAAGCACCCGAAGGCAAGATGAGAAACAACGGATGGAAACTGATCAAGGAGAGAAGCAGCCTGGAATTAAGGAGAAACTTCCTAACAGTGAGGACAATTAACCAGAGGAACAGCTTGCCACCAGAAGTTGTGGGTGCTTCATCACTGGAGGTTTTTAAGAAGAGACTGGACAGCCTCCTGTCTGGAATGGTATAGGATCTCCTGCTTGAGCGGGGGGCTGGACTAGAAGACCTCCAAGGTCCCTTCCAGCTCCTATTCTGATTCTAAAGGCAACTTCAAAAAAGGTTGGTCTGTAAAACCCCAAAGGGAATTACAGCTCTTTCTCCTGAACTGTTTCTCAGATCTGAACACCCTCTGATTGTGTGGATCCTGTATTTGCAGAAGGTGCTTAACCTGGTAACTGAATTCGCCTATCGCCTGGCTTCCTGCTATATACTGAAGTCTAAACAAACCAATGAGGCTGAGCTGGTGTAACAGGGAGAAAAAAAACAGAGCTAACAAGGTTAACTAGGTATTTTAAGTGATTAAGCATAATGTGTGAACAAGCCTTTTAAAAGCCAGACTTGGGAAATAAACAAACAGACATAAGGGCAAACCAAAGAAACTGGGGGGGCATTCAGAAGAAAAAGCTACGGAGGGCGGTGACATATTTATGTCAGAGAATAAGTAGTCCTAGATTTACTATCGCAACTTCGGAATTTGCTCCGACACCCATCTAACTCTAAACACCCAGCACACCTCGGCCTCGGCTTTCCTGAGCTGCACCGAAGGAGGAAGGCAGAACCATTTTGCTTTTAGACTTAGATGGTTGTTTCTCAGTCACCCTAATAAATATTTTATTGTTTAAGCAATTAACCGCATCCTTCTGGGATGTACATCAACCCTGAAGCACAGTTAGAAGCTTTAAAAGTGCGTGCCTCTCTCTCTCTCTCTCTCTCTCTCTCTCTCTCTCACACACACACACACACACACACACACAGATAAATAAACTCTGTGTGTGTATAAGTATCTCTTTCTCTCTCTCTCTTTTTCATTCTTTCTCTCTCTTTCTTTCTGTCTCTTTCTTTCTTTCTCTCTCTCTCTCTCTCTCTCTCTCACACACACAGAGATAAATAAACTCTGTGTGTGTATAAGTACCTCTTTCTTTCTCTCTCTCTCTCTTTTTCATTCTCTCTTTCTTTCTTTCTGTCTCTTTCTCTCTCTCTCTCTCTCTCTCTCACACACACACACAGATAAATAAACTCTGTGTATGTATAAGTATCCTCTTTCTTTCTTTCTTTCTTTCTCTCTTTCTCACTCTGTCTTTTTCTTTCTCTCTCTCTCTCTCTGTCTTTTTCTTTCTCTCTTTCTCTCTCTCTCTCTTTCTCACACACACACACAGATAAACTGTGTGTATATAAGTATCCTTTCTTTCTTTCTCTCTCTTTCTTTCTTTCTCTCTCTCTCTCTCTTTCTTTCTCTCTCTCTCTCTCTCTCTCTCTCTCTCTCTCTCTCACACACACACACACACACACACACACAGATAAATAAACTCAGTGTGTGTGTAAGTGTCCTGTTTTAGCCTTCTTTTAGTGATGCAGAAGAAATACACTGGGGTTCATTGCCACCTACTGGCGCTTGCAAAAAACGTCCCTGAGTGAGACCCCTCTTTCCTCCACAACTAACCTCACAGGGGCAACAATCTTCTTTTCGGAGTCCTACACAAGAGATACTAGCACAACATGTTCAACCTGACTACAGTACTGAGCTACCTCATTTCTGAGCATTAGGCTCCCTCGAACCGTACACTCATGGAATCCTAGGGCTGGGAGGGACCCTGGAGGTCTTCTAGTCCAACCCATTCAACGGGCTGGGTTTCCCCACATTGGAACTGCACTGGATTTGACTTTCAAATGACTCAGTTAAACTTTTGAGAAGGGGCCCAAATATTAGGATAATATCTCTGGGTCTGCATGTGAGAGAGAGAGAGAGAGTGAGTGAGTATATGTGTTTTAGGGCAGGGGTCCCCAACCCCCGGTGCGTGGACCGGTACCGGGCCACGGCATGCCAGCAACCGGTCCCCACAAACAAGCAAAGCCCCATCCACGGGATGCAGGCATCACACAAAACCACGCACTCTCCGGTCCGTGGAAAAACCTCTCTCCACGGAACCGGTCCCTGGTGCCCAAAAGGTTGGGGACCTCTGTTTTAGGGAACAGGAAACTTGACAAAATCTTATATCAATGTCTACTTTTCAAAAATGGGGAAAAGAAACCCACACGGGCAAATGATGCACCAGCATCTGTCCAAACATGACTGATCTAAAAAAAACGAGACAGGGTTAGGCCTCCATAGCATTTGGATGGGAGACCACCAGGAAAGCTGCCTAAAGCAGAATTCTTCCATCTTTCCGGCTTTGCAGACCGACGGGGGTGTGTGTGTGAGAGGGGATGGTTCCGCGCAAGTGCCCGCAAGAGAGCGCGCGCAGCTCCATGTGCATGAGCAGCATGAGGACAGAGGAGCTAGAGATCGGGGAATTCTGGGAGATGAAGTCCACCAGTCATAAAAGGGCCAGGTTTGGAAGACCCCTGTTATACAACTTCAGGGGCCAAATCTTGTCCCGATTCAGTGGCTTGTGTGAACACTGCAAACCTCGGCCTCCACACGGCAATTCTGAACGTTCTTTTTCCAAGGAGAAATAAGTGTGTTTATAAATGAATCTTTTGGGACTTTAAAGAAAACAATATGCGGATAATTGCAAGAAAATTCAGTGGTACCTAATAAGACGGGAATGGGGGAGGCAGGGCACAGGAAAATGGGGCTCAGAGGGAACACCTGCCTGCAAGTTGTGGCTTGTTCACCTCCGTAAGGGTAACTACAGGTTTACGCTCTGCCCTGCACAGCAATACAAAAGAAGGGGCAAGCCACATGAGTTTTTACCAAGCTGGGGCTCAGAATACCCACCCCAGTTCTGCCCAGCTGGCCTTCCCTCAAAAGCTGCAATTATGCCCTTGTGGGGCTCATTTTCCTGTAGGCCGGTGGGCTGAATCCAGCCAGCCGTGATGTAATCCAAGTACTTTTCCCCACCTACCAACTCCTAAAGGATTCTATTTTAAGGAAAATCAATCGCTTTTTCAAACAAAAACCTTAACCCACCCTGAGATAAATGGCACAGGTTAGGCAGGGTGCAAAACTTGGGTGACGAGGTTTCAAGCCCTTAATCCCGTTGCGACTGGACTACTGCAACCGCCTTTAGGCGGGGCTGCTCTTGAAGACAGCCCAGATGCTACCACTGGTACAAATACGGGCGGTCCTCGACTTACGAGCACCAGCTGAGGCCCAGGTTCCCACTGCTAAGCGGTTAAGTCCGTTTTGCCCCATTTTGCAACCTTTCTTGTTAAGTCAAACGCTGCAGTGGTTCAGTTAGCAACACGGTTGTTAAGTGACTCCGGCTTCCCCACTGTCTTTGCTCGTCAGAAGGTCGCAAAAGGGGGTCACGTGACCCCAGGGACACAGCAACGGTCATAAATAGGAATCAATTGCCAAGTGTCTGAATGTTGATCACGTGACCGTGGGGATGCTGCAAAAGTGTGAAAAACGTGTCTGAGATGGTACAGGTTCTCCTGCTTGAGCAGGGGGCTGGACTAGAAGACCTCCAAGGTCCCTTCCAGCTCTATTCTATTCAAGTCACTTTTTTCAACACTATTGGAACTTTGAACGGTCACTAAACGAATGGTTGTAAGTCAGGGCAAGGTTGGGGACCCCTGCCTTAAAGTGAGCAGGGTGTCGTACTCTGAGTTTTGCCACAGCAGAGAAAGCAGGACACCCTGCCAGCTGGATGCTCTGACTAGCTGTCTGCCTGCTCCTTTAGCGATGCAGGATGTGGAATATGGGCCGCATTGCCAAAGGTTTGGTGGGCCTACCTTATTCAGTGCTGCCACAATTTGGAAAACAGAAAGAGCGGGCAATTCCAGGGGACAGGCGTACTCTTTCTTCTTCTCTTCCTGATCAAACAGGCACATGCCAAGCCCAAAACACTTCACTAGATGGCATTTGTGAGGAATTAGCTTCCCCTGTTCTTCCTTTCTCGCTTGGAAGAGGATTAAGAAAATCATCGGCTCGGGATCCTCTCCAAAGCAGGAAGGAGCACAGAGTGGCCTGAAGTGTTGAACAGAATTTTTTTTTTTTTTAAAAAAAAACACAAAACTTGGTGGGAAAGCCGGGGCGCCCACCCACGTGTGCCCCAATTCTTTGTCAGGCCCGTTCCGAGCTTATGAGGAACCCTCCGGTGGAATTTCGCAGCAAACTGTGAGATGCCCGTGATACAATTTCCCACTGTTGGCAAAAACAGCCAAGTTGAAGCAAAGGTGTGCCAGGGCTTCAATAACCTTCTGAAAAGATTTCCAAATAATTAATAATCAAAAAATAACAAGGGGGGAAGGAATCCATCCTGCCCAATTTTATGGGATCAAGATTTCGCTCCTCCTAACCCGGAGGTAGGCAACCTTGGCTCTTTTATGACTGGTGGACTTCAACTCCCAGAATTCCTGAGCCAGCCATGCTGAGGGGAAAGGGAGAGGTTTCCAAGCTGAGCCAGGCTGGCTCAGGAATTCTGGGAGTTGAAGTCCACGAGTCACAAAAGAGCCAAGGTTGCCTACCCCTGGCCTAACCCTTCGATGGCTGTTGGAAATAATGACGGTTAGCTCTTTTTCCCTGCCTGAATGAACCAACCCGGACTGGGCCACCCACTTGAGTCCCACCAGGATATGCTCCCCCACCCCTCCCAAGAAGACAATTGCACGAGTCCCATAAAGGCCCCGAGGCAGTTCTTCTCAACCCCGGCAACTTTAAGATGTGTGGACCTCAACTCCCAGAATTCCCCAGCCAGCAGGCCTTAGATCAGTGATGGCGAACCTTTTAGATTAGAGACTAAGTGCCCAAATTGCAACCGAAAACCCACTTATGTATCATCGGGTGCCAGGTGGGTGTGGCCCATTGGGTGGGCGTGGCTTCAGTGGTAATGGCAGACTGGGTGGGACTAAAAAGTTCAATCAATCAATTCCAACTTTGCGAGATCTTTTTTTTTTCGCGAGAAGTTGAAATTGACTGATTGATTGAACCTTTTTTTTTTTTTTTGCATATGGCGGTGGAGGCCTAAAGCGAAAAGGTTTTATAAAACCCAGCTGAAGGCCTAGGACTGGGGCGACGGCGTGCGTGCCCACAGAGAGGGCTCTGAGTGCCGCCTCTGGCACCCGTGCCATAGGTTCGCCACTACGGCCTTAGATCTTCTTTTTTCCCCCATCTCATCTCTGCCTCTGAGAAAAGGCCAGCCCTCTTCAGCCAAAGTCACCAACTTTTACAAGAAGATGAGCAAAGACTCCGTCACACTCACAAAATGGCCACCGCTTTTCCCAATTTCTTGGGGATTCTGGGAGTTGAAGTCCACACATCTTCAAAGTTGCCAGGGTTGAGGAACAGCATCCTGGGGCAATCAAGCAGACCCCCCACCACCACCACGGTTCATCCCACTCTGCAGGGCTGTAACGAGGCCCCCACCCCGCCCCCACCCCGATTCTTTCCCTCCAACTGTCACATATAAAACGCACACACCTCCCTTCGACATAAAATAGATAATGCAGCGGCAGAAGAGCGAAACCTGGGAGACGTCAGAACCGGGTTGCGGTGATGAAATGGCTCAAGCAGATGAGAAGAGAGAAATCGGAGTGAAAGAGGGAGAGCAGCCAGAAAAGAGAAGGAAACAGCGAGGGAGAAACACACGCAATCTCTCTCTCTCTCTTTACTGGTCCTTGACCTCTTGTCTTCTTTAATTGTTTTTCGTTTTTCAGTAAAACGACTTTTCTTTGCCTTTTGGTATGGAACCGACAAATCACAGTCTACTCGACCTGGAACTTTCCCTTCCTTTCTTTTTTTCTTTCTTTCTTTTTTCTGCTCAGTATTTTTGCGTGCCTTTTTCCCTCCCATTTTTTTCCCCTCTTTGCCACAATTTAAAAGCATTTTTTTAACTTGTGACAGGCATCCAGACCCCCAGCAGACAGAGAAGGGAGGGAAGGGGATTGAGGGCTGGATGCCGAAACAAACAGAAAAGGAATGGAGGAAGAACTTAAAATCCCGGACAGAGCCAGAGAGAACCAAAGCAGTAACAAGAAGGGAACAGGGAAGAAAAATTAAAAGTTGGGTTTCTTTGGGGATTATATGTTTTTTTTTTAAAAAAAAAGCATTTAAGGCAGATGCTACATCGCCGGGTGAGAGAAAAATGCTTTTTTTTTCTTTTTCTTTCCTGGGTTATAAACAACAAAACTTGAAAGAAAAGAAAACCAAACAGCCTTAACAGGACAGCGTTGCATTTTCAGATGGCAAGACGCAGCGGGAGCGGGAACCGTTCTGGGAAGGAAAATGGTTAGTGGAGCCCCCGGGGGAGCCCCTTGCCCTGTAAAAACTTTTGGGGGGCTCTGGGCGAGGAGACATCCGTGCAGCTCCACCCCAGGGGGCTGTGGGAACAGGGGGACAATTTTCCCCAAACCAAAACCAGGGTCCCTTTTCAATTCAGACCAGTTCTCCGTGAATAACACAGACCACATCTTTGCAGAAGGCAAGACAACAAACACCATATCTACACTATTGGTAGCCTTGGATGGAAGGATGCAGGAACAAAGTCTCTGGGACATTCGGGAAGCTGTGTTCGGACGACACGCATCACTCACTTGGCCCAAGATATTAAACCAGAAACTAACCAAACAGGCTGGTGTTCCACAAGTTAAGTCAGAAAGAAACGAACCCAAACTTTAAAAGATGAGTGTGTTGCCTTGGAGGACAAGTCTGGTTCAGAGCTGTATGCCACCCTGTTCCCACAATACACACTGACCTCATCAAGCAGGATTGATGTGTTGCAGGGACTCATTAAAAAGGATCAACTGACCCAGTCAATTAACCTCCACGGATTTAAATGTAACCCCAAACAGACCCAGATTTAAATCAACCCCATTCAATTGCCTCCGTTGCTACAGCTTGCCTATTTAGTCCTCCAGGAAAAAGAGCTGGAGAGAAAGAGGGGCTGGAAAAAAAAAAGCCAAACTCTCCCTTCTAGAACTCACTAGCAGAGCCTGGCAGAATACAGTCCTCAACTTACCCCCGTTTGTTTAGTGCAGCATTTGGGATCATTTGTGACCTTCCCAGCCAGTTTCCAGCCAGCAAAGTCCAAGGGGAAAAGATTGATTTGCTTAACGACCACACAATACACTTAAGGGGTGCAGTGATTTGCTTGTCGACCGTGGGAAAATCGAGTGTGATTCGCTGAACACCCAACCTTGATAAGCAACAGAAATCCTGATCCCAATTATTGTCATAAATCAAGGACCACCAGTGGAATGCGCCCCTCTAAGGCTGATCGGCTGCAACGGCCAATGGGGTTGGCCGCAGGTCTGGCCAATGGGGCTGGGAAGGTCACGAAGCCGTGCCTGTAGGGTCCTGGTGCAAGTGCTCATGGGATTTCAGAGCCTTTCTGGAAAGGGGCAAGGATGTGGAGCTCACTTGCTATTATCCAGACCTGGCTGAGGAATTCTGGGAGTTGGTCCACAAGTCATCAAAGGGCCAAGTTTGAAGACCCCTGATCCAGAGTTTTTTCAACTTTGGCAACTTGAAGAGGTGTGGACTTCAACTCCCAGAATGTCCCAACCAGGCTGGGGAATTCTGGGGGTTGAAGTCCACATAGCTTAAAGCAGGCAAGGTTGAGAATCCACAGCTGGGTTCACATGCTGCCAGAATTACTAGTGTAACTAAATCTGACTGTCTTACAGTCTGCCTGGGTTCAGTGGATTGTGGTCACTCACTACAGTTACAACCGTTGCAGCATCCCCAGGGTCCCGTGATCAAAATTCAGACGCTTGGCCACTGACTCCTATTTATGACGGTTGCCGTGTCCCCCGGGGTCACGGAATCCCCTTTTGCGACCTTCTTTGCAAAGTCAACGGGAAAGCCAGGTTCACTTAACAACCGGGTTACAAACTTAACAACTGCAACAATCCATTTAACCGCCGTGGCGAGAAAGGTCGTAAAACGGGGCAAAACTCACTTAAGAAACGTCTGGCTTAGCAGCCAAAATCTGGGGCTCAACTGCGGTCGTAAGCAGAGGTCTGCCTGCATTGTTTCTTTATTTGTCAAATTTATATGCCGCTCATCTCACAGTGTGAGGTAATGCCGAGTGGCGAATTATGGGAAAATAAGATTCCAGTCCTCATGATCCTGAATAAATACGACATTTTCTGCACAGAAAGGGCAATCCGGGGGGGGGGGTGGATGTTTGAAGATAATAATAATAATAATAATAATAATAATAATAATAATAATAATAATAATAATAAAAAAGTTGGAAGGGGCCTTGGAGGTCATCTAGTCCAACCCCCTGCTCAGGCAGGAAACCCTATACCATTTCGGACAAATGGCTGTCCAGTCTCTTCTTAAAAACTTCCAATTTTGGAGCATTCACCGCTTCTGGAGGCAGGTTGTTCCACTGGTTAATTGTTCTAACTGTCAGGAAGTTTCTCCTTAGTTCTAGGTTGCTTCTCTCCTTGGTTAGTTTCCATCCAAGTTATTGTTTTTACTTTGTACATTGAGTTTTGATTTTTTGTAAGTTGCCTAGAGTCACTGAACGTGAGTGGGTGGGCCATCTAACTTCTCCAAAGAAATAAACAACAGCACTAAGCTGTCTCTGATGGAAGGTGCACTCCCAAAAACACTATGGGTGTCTAGACTGAGTTCACACTTATCTATTGTATACAATGCAGAGTTTTATTCCACATCACTTATTCCAGATTAATTATCAGTCTGTGCCCACATCCATCCCTGGTCTATGACCTTCTATTTTACTGCCTGAGGTCCACAGTGGGTAAAAATGCAGATATAATACAAAAATAACTAGGCATTGAAAAATCAAGAATGCTTCCAGGCTCCAAGGCAGACAAAGGAGCCAATGCAGTTGTGTTACTGGTCATCCATGGTGAGTAAGCAAAGGCCTCCAGGCAATTAAGTGAGTAATCCTAGAATAGATGAAAAAATAACCCAATACAAAGCAATTTCCTGGGCAGAATAAGGGTGCTAATTGGGTTTGCACATCACTCTATGCCAGTTGGTTTCACCTTGATTTATGGAGTGACCCACAATTTGTTCAGTACAGGGAGTCCTTGACTTACATCGGTTCATTTAGTGCCCGTTCGAAGTCACAACAGCACTGAAAAAAAAGTAAACTTATGACCTTTTTTCACACTTACGACCGTCGCAGCATCTCCAGGGTCACGTGATCAAAATTCAGATGCTTGGCCACTGACTCGTATTTGTGACAGTTGCGGTGTCCCCTGGGGTAATGTCAACCCCTTTTACGACCTTCTGACAAGCAAAGTCAATGGGGAAGCCAGATTCACTTAGCAACCGGATTACTTTTAACAACTGCAGTGATTCACTTAACAACGGTGGCAAGAAAGGTCGTAAAATGGGGGAAAACTCGCTTAACAACTGTCTCACTTAGCCGCTGAAATTTGGGGCTCAGTTATGGTCGTAAGTCGAGGACTACCTGTATATCCTGCTTTACAAACCACAAGAATCAGCTTTGCACGTGACATCCCAAAGAAAACGTAGCGTAGCCAAAGGTGCAATTATGGCCGAGTTTGGAAGCAAAAGTTATTGGCTACAGATGAGAATCTCCCTCAAGGCAGATCCAGCAGAGATGACTGATCTATTTGATCTTCTCCACAGGGCAAAAGGGGGAAATTATTGCTTCCAAGTGAGGTTAGATTCGTGTGACAAAGGAGGTCTAAAGCAGTACTTTTCAACCTGAGAAACTTTAAGCTGTATGGACTACAACTCCCAGAATTCCCCAGCCAGCCAAGCTAATTCTGGGAGTTGAAGTCCATACAGCTTAAAGTTGTCCCCAAGCTGGCTGGGGAATTCTGGGAGTTGAAGTCCATACAACTCAAAGTTGTCCCCAAGCTGGCTGGGGAATTCTGGGAGTTGAAGTCCATACAGCTCAAGGTTGTCCCCACGCTGGCTGGGGAATTCTGGGAGTTGAAGTCCATACAGCTTAAAGTCGCCCAGGTGGTTGAGAAGTACTGTCTTAGATCTTCTTTTCTCCCACCTTGGATCTGCCTCTGAGAAAAGGCCAGCCCCCTTCACCCAAAGTCACCAAGCTTTTTAGGAAGATGAGCACAGACTCCGTCACACTCACAAAATGGCCCCTGCTTTTCTCTGTTTTTTTGCCTTCCCGTGAAAGCTCGCTGGGCAAGGACTGGTGTGCAGGACGAGCTTGCCAGAAAGAGGTGGGGATCCCCTGATTGCCTCCCCTCCCGCAGCCGAAGGATGCTGCATCCAACTTCTAGTGGCCCTGCCATGCTGAGTGACACCCCTCGGTCCCCATTTATCATCACGTCGGCTTCAGTTGCTGCATTGGCAGCTGTTTCCGAACGAGTGGGCTCTCGTTCTCCTGCTCTCTCTTACACACACGTACACACACCGAGACCACAACTATCCCAGAAGCAATCAATCTATCTATCAGACACAGCACCAAAGAGCTACGGTCACCTGTCCTTCACTCTTCGTCACACAAAGTCCTAAAATGGGTAAAATGTTGGAATTGCAAATCCAATTCTCTCTCTCTCTCTCTCTCTCTCTTTTTTTTTTTCTTTCTTTCTGTCTTTCTCTTTTTCTCTTTCTTTTTTTCTCTTTCTCTCCATTTCTCTTTCTCTCCCTTTCTTTCTCTTTCTCTGTCTCTTTCTCTTTCTTTTTTTTTCTCTTTCTTTCTCTTTCTTTCTCTCCATTACTCTCTCTCTCTCTCTCTCTCTCTCTCTCTCTCTCTCTCTCTCTCTCTCTCTCACACACACACACACACACACACACACACACACACACACACACACACAGTTTAGCCATTCTTCAGAGGCTGAGAATATTGCCTTGGATGTCTTTCAATTTCTAAAACCAGTCATTTAGGGAGTTGGCAGTGACTTGTGGAGCAAGGAGAAAATTGCACCAAGGAGAAAATCTCCTTTTGTATTTCTTCAAAAATAGCTTTTCATATTTCCCAGAGCGAAGCCCTAATATGTAAGAAAGCCACAAAACTGGCTTGTATAATAGGGACTTTTTTTTTTTTTTTTGGCATTGGCATAGCTTAACCTGACTGTGACCTGAAAGCTATTCACCACAAAAGAAAAAAAAACAAACCAAGGTTAAAACTAATCGAATTCCATCCACTGAATCAACAGGTTACATGAACAAAGCCGTCCCCTTCTGCAGCAATTTTGTCTAGCACTGGGCCCTCTAGGGCGTCTATCACAACGTCCATCATCCCCATTCAGCACAACCTGAATGGGGATGATGAGTAACAGTGATAATCAAACGCTTCTGGAAGAAATTTGTGAGAGAGTTTGAGCTCTAAGCCTTCCCAAGAATGCTCAAAGCAGCCCGTTTTGCTAACGGAATGGCTATTTGGGGTTCAAAATAGAGTGGACAAATTGGTGTCATGGTGAAGGTGCTGGTCTAGAAAGCAAGGAGATGGTGAGTTCTAGTTCTGCCTTAGGCATGAAAGCTGGCTGGGTGACTCTCAGCCAGTCACCAGGAGATGGCAAGTTCTAATCCCATTTTAGGCATAAAAGCTTGACTTTGGGCCAAGCACCAGGAGACGGTGAGTTCTAGTCCTATTTCAGTCATTAAAGCTAGCTGGGCGACTTTGATCCAACCACCAGGAGACAGTGAATTCTAGTCCCGCCTTAGGCATAAAAGCCGGCTGGGTGATCTGGGCCAAGCACCAGGAGACGGTGAGTTCTAGTCCTATCTCAGTCATTAAAGCTAGCTGGGTGACTTTGATCCAACCACCAGGAGACAGTGAATTCTAGTCCCGCCTTAGGCATGAAAACTGTCTGAGTGACTTTGGGCCTGACCCACCGGATAGGTTGTGGCGGTGGGGAAAATAGGAGGCAGAAGGATGACACAGGTGTACTGCCTTCAGTTGTACATAGAAAAGGGCAGGATAAAAATCTAGCAACAACAATAATAAATTCTGGATGTTCAAATTGGGAAAGTTTTGCCTGGCCCCCTCCCTGGCGCTAAAGGAGGCACCCTGGCCCTGCTGGATAAAGGTGTCAGGTGAGACCAATTTCCCCAGTGCCAAAAGCTGGTTCCCCAACGGGAGACCCACCCTTGCAAGGGTGTGGCTTCCCAACACTGGACAGGTTGAACCAGAAGCTGGAGGACTGTCTGTCAAGGATGCTGCAGTGACAAAGACCCACACTGAATCAGATGGCCTGTTCGTTTTTTTCCCCAACAATACTAGTAAATGAAACGAGAAGGTAACAGATTTCAGTGGTCAGGGGGGTTTTTTGTGTGTGGGGGGGTCTCCTTTGCCACGGAGGTTTAAACATGCTGGCTGGGGAATTCTGGGAGTTGAAGTCCACCCCTCTTCAAGTTGCCAGGGTTGAGAAAGGCTGAGCTAAATGGATTCTGCTCAAGTTAGATCCCTGCACTGCAATTATCTCCATCCCAGTCTGACATTTTATGATTTAATGCATGGTCTGAAAACACTTCTCCCAGCTCTCTATATTCCAACGGCAAATGAACTTGCAGACTTTAAGCCACCGCTTTCCTAAAGCCTGGTTAAATTACGCAAAATGGGGCAAAAGTGGTTTTTCCTTGGGTAACCACACGTGAACCCATTAAATATAGTTTAGCACATGTGGCCGTCTTTACATCAGTTTCAAAGTCCAACAAGGACATTTGATGATTTTGTTTTTATAATACGGGTAGTCCTTGAATTAGGGCTGTTTGTTCAGCGACCATTCAAAATTACGACGGTGCCGAAGGAAGCAACTTAAGGGACTGTCTCAAAGTTCAGTAAAACTTTTCTGATCAGCGGTTTGGGGTACAGAGAGTCCTCGACTTACAACAGTTCATTTAGCGACTGTTCAGAGTTACAATGGCAGTGAAAAAAACTGCCTTAGGACCATTTTTCACACTTATGACTTTTGAGGCATGCCCATCCTCATGTGATCAAAATTCAGAGGCTTGGCAACTGGTTCACACAACGGTCGTTGTGTCCCAAGATCACCCCTTTTGCGACCTTCTGACAAGCAAAGTCAAGTGGGAAGCCAGATTTACATAACAACTGTGTGACTCGCTTAAACACCTGCAGTGATTCGCTGGGCAGCACTCATTTAACAAACGCCTCACTTAACAACAGAAACGTTGGGCTCCATCGTGCTCGTAAGTCGAGGACTACCTGTCCTGCATTCCCCCAACGGAAAATTCAGCCTTTCCTCCCAATTGTTCTGCGCACACAAAGGAAAGAGAGGAGCAGCCGCGGTGTTGCTCCAGGCGCGCCATAATCGTTTAGATCGGCACTCGAGACAGGCAGGCGCGGAAAGGCAGCCGTGCCTGCTCTGAACGCCTCCAGCCACCCTCGGCTTTCACAGTAAAGGCTCGGCTGAAGTTCAGGGCCAGAAAAGAGATTCCCAGGATGAAGCTAAAGGATTAGAGGCCCCATAAACGAGCGGGGATGATTTCTGCTCCGGGTCTAATATGGATCAGAGGCTCATTTTACAGGCCTCATTCGGAATTGGGGGGGGGGAGGAAACAGTATTGAAAGGGATTGTGTTCTCAACCTTGGCTGCTTGAAGAGGGGTGGAGTTCAACTCCCAGAATTCCCCAGCCAGGATACTTTAAGAAGGGTGGGCTTCGACTCCCAGAATTCCCCAGCCAGGACGCTTTAAGAGGGGTGGG
Source organism: Protobothrops mucrosquamatus (assembly GCF_001527695.2). Classification (NCBI taxonomy): domain Eukaryota; kingdom Metazoa; phylum Chordata; class Lepidosauria; order Squamata; family Viperidae; genus Protobothrops; species Protobothrops mucrosquamatus. The sequence goes on along the minus strand of NW_015387055.1, from coordinate 158,154 downwards.
CTTCAACTCCTAGAATTTCCCAGCTAGGATGCTTTAAGAGGGGTGGACTTCAACTCCCAGAATTCCCCAGCCAGTATGGCTGGCTAGGGAATTCTGGGAGTTGAAGTCCACACACCTTCAAGTAGCCAAGGTTGAGAAACACTGATTTAAGTTATCAAATCCAGATCCCACCCTGATGCTGCAGATCTGTGCAGGAATCTAAATTCAAGCATCTTCCATCGTTCTGTTTGTTAGTTAGAAAACCTCTGAAAGGATGGCAAGGGGAACACACTTTTTTTTCAAATGCACACTGCACCACCTGCCCAAGGGGATACTGGAGTGGTTGGAACTTTAGTCCCGTCAGAGGATGTTAAAGAGAAATACAGGTGGTCCTCAACGTACGGCCACAATTAAGCCCTGAACATTTCTGTTGTTTTGCCCCATTTTACAACTTTTCTTGCCACAGTTGTTAAGTGAATCATTGCGGTTGGTAAGTTGGTAACACCGCCGTTAAGTGATTCTGGCTTCCCCATTGGCTTTGCATGTCAGAAGGTCGCCAAAGGGGATCACGTGACCCTGGGACTCTGCAACCGTCATAAATATGAGTCAGTTGCCCAGCGTCCGAATTTTGATCACATGACCAGCGGGATGCTGCAACGGTCGTAAGTGTAAAAAACGGTCATAAGTCACTTTTTTCAGTGATGTAACTTTGAACGGTCACTAAATGAACTGTTCTAAGCCGAGGACTACCTGCAAATGAGTTAAAGATGTGGGGTTCTAGATTTCTCCATCGTCCCCAAAGAGACCCACATTCACATTTTCCCCTTTGCCCTTACAACACACCAGGACAATCTGAGGGACCTCCAGACCCCATATAGTCAGCCTGCCTACTCCAACCCCCCCCCCAAACTGTGTATTTGTGTCGTACGTGGCTTTTCTGCTGTCAATCAAGCTCAAAGCAGGTAAGGATGACAGAAAAATTTGATGGAACGGCTGGTCGATCGAGGTGGAATACGAACCATTACATGATACGACAACCTTAAACAGACATACAAACGTTCAAAGGCTGGCTAAAAAGCTGAAATTAATTAATGCGCTGCGTTCAAGCAATCTACTAATTCATGCTACGTGCTGTGTTTAAGGAGTCCACAAATAATTAATGCCAAGGCCTCAAAATACATACATCATGACAACTTCCTCGATGGCTGTGCTCACACAACGGTTCCCCCAAGCCAAACCAAGACCTAGCAAACAGATTCACATTAGATGCTCTGATCCATATGCACATTGGAAGAGGTTTGGGGTGACAAAATATACCGTGTGAATTCAGTCTGTTGCAGGGGGTCCTCAACCTTGGCAACTTTAAGACTTTGCTGGCTGAGGAATTCTGGGAGTTGAAGTCCACAAGTCTTAAAGTTGCCAAGGTTGGGGACCCCTGGTCTATTGGGTCAATCTTATGGTTCAGTGTGAACCCAGAAATTTACAACCATTTAGTGTCCCCACGGTCACATGATCCTGGAGTCCCGTGATCATCATTGGCATCCAACCAGCAAAGTCAATGGGGGAGTCAGATCCGCTTAATGACGGCATGATTTGCTGAATGAGTCCGCGCTGCCGAGGGAGATGGGTGCTTATAAATTGTATAAATCAGGAACAACCACTGTGGCTAAAAAGATGGTAATAATTGAGCACGGCCGTGTGATTATTCCCTTAACCACTGCCTCACTTAGCGACAGAGAGTCCAGTCCCCACTGTGGTCGTAAGTCAAGGATCACTTGCAATTCAGAAGCCAGGTTAAGTGCAAGTGGGCATGTTTCTGCGGGCACGCACTTGTTCTAATGAGAAGACTGTTTAAAAGGCAAGTGTGGACGTTCATAAATTAAACCCAATAAACACAGCGGAAGAAGAGGGCAAGGCCTTGCTGGGTGAACATTTCAGCATCTGCCTTTCAGGTCAAGCCTGTGCATCTAAACTGCCTGATTAGCATCAAATAATCCTGGCTTGGCTTCCTCCGCTCCTTAACTTCTCCAAACTCTAAAACCAACCAGCAGGATTTCGAGACCTGGTCTAGAATAAGTCAGGCTGGAGAACAAAATGTAGCCGAATAACAGAATAACACCATTGGAAGGGACCTGGGAGGTCTTCTAGTCCAAATCTCTGCTCAACTAGGAGACCCCATACCATTTCAGACAGGTGGCTGTCCAGTCTCTTCTTCAAAGCCTCCAGGGATGGAGCATCCCCAAGCCGTTCTAATGGTTAATTGTTCTCAATGTTAGGAAGTTTCTCCTTAGTTCTAGGTTGCTTCTCCCCTTGATTAGTTTCCCTCCGTTGCTTCTTGTCCTGCCTTCAGGCGCTTTGGAGAATAGCTTGACTCCCTCTTCTTTATGGCAACCCCTGAGATATTGGAACACTGCTATCATGTCAACCCAGTCCTTTTTTGTCACTAGACTAGACAGACCCAATTCCTGCAACCGTTCTTTGGATGTTTTGGCCTCCAGTCCACCAATCATCTTTGTTGCTCTTCTCTGCAATCTTTCTAGAGTCTCAACATCTTTTTTATATTTAATAATAATAATAATAATAAAGTTGGAAGGGACCTTGGAGGTGATCTAGTCCGACCCCTTGCTCAGGCAGGAGACCCTATACCATTTCAGACAGGTGGCTGTCCAATGTCTTCTTAAAAACCTCCAGTGTTGGAGCATTCACCGCTTCTGGAGGCAGGTTGTTCCATTGGTTAATTGTTCTAACTGTCAGGAAGTTTCTCCTTAGTTCCAGGTTGCTTCTCTCCTTGATTAGTTTCCACCCGTTGCTTCTTGTCCTGCCTTCGGGTGCTTTGGAGAATAGCTTGACTCCCTCTTCTTTGGGGCAGCCCCTGAGATGTTGGAACACTGCTATCATGTCCCCCCTCATCCTTCTCTTCGTTAAACTAGACATACCTAATTCCAGCAACCGTTCCTTATTTGCGGTAACCAAAACTGGATGCCGTGTTCCAAGTGTGGTCTTACCAAGGCCACACTTGGGAATAGAGGTTTGGCTTGTCTACCAAGCAGAACTTGGATAAAATGACCGAGGAGGCTAAGTGGATTACGGAATCTATGTCCCCCCGCCCCCCGGTTCAACACCTGGCTCACTTCCCATTCCTGCTGTTGACAGAGTTTTAGCGAAGGACCGTTCCCTTGGAATCTGACGGTCTCTTCAGTGGGAGGACGAAAAGTTGAATTTCATGACAAATTCTTCTTTTTCACTGCCATAGACTACCACAGCTCTCCTCCTATGGTATCTTTTAAAGCTGGAGGTTGAAGCTCATTCTTTTTTTAGTGAAAGTGCACTAAGTGGACCAAAACCTTTTTTTTTTTTTTTTGTCTAAAGACACATTCAAGGAGCAAAAGTCTAGGGAGAACAACGCCCCCCCCCCCCCCCCCTGCCAGCACAAAGCAACCGACAATGTCTGGCAGCCGTTGAAAGACAGCAAGTAAAAGCAGATAAAAGGATGTGGGACCTGTAGACATCTTGAACAACCTCTGTCTCCCATTTGAAGAGGAAAATATTGTTTATATTAATCTGTATTCCTCATTTGGCTTTTAAGTCTCAGACAGCGCAAGAGCTTTGCACTTCCTTTATGTTTTATCCCAAACCGTTCCGGACGCCTGTCCTGCAGCAAGGAAAGACTCTACAGGGAGTCCTCAACTTAACATCAGAATCGGGACCAGAATTTCCATGGCTAAACAAGGCAGTGATTAAATCAGTTTGCACCTGCTTTTACGGCCTTTTTTTTTTTTTTGCCACGGCGGTTAAGCGAATCGCCGCAGTTGCTAGGTAAATCACACAGGGGGTCAGAGAATCGGGCTTCCCCCATTCACTTGGAACGGATGGAAACTAATCAAGGAGAGAAGCAACCTAGAACTAAGGAGAAACTTCCTGACAGTTAGAAGTTGAATAATTCACCAGTGGAACAACCTGCCTCCAGAAGCGGTGAATGCTCCAACACTGGAGGTTTTAAAGAAGAGACTAGACAGCCATTTGTCTGAAATGGTATAGGGTTTCCTGCCTGAGCAGGGGGTTGGACTAGATGACCTCCAAGGTCCCTTCCAACTTTATTATTGTTATTGTTATTGTTGTTGTTGTTGTTATTGTTATTATTTCCTTGTCCGAAGCCGCGGGGAAAGTTGCAGATGAAAATCGCACGGGAACCCATGAACCAAGAAAGTTCAGTTGCCTTTTGGAAAAATTCTTTGGGGACATAGGACTCCGGGACTCTGCAACCGTCGTAAATACGTGCCTGTTGCCGATTCTGATCACATTGGCCACAAGGATGCTGCAATGGTTGTAAGTGTCAGGACTGGTCACGTCACCTTTATTCAGGGTTATGACTTCAATCGCTAAAGGATCGTTACAAGTCGAGGACTATAGGTGCTGCCAAGGGGCAAGAGGACCAGAGTCTTGGGATTTGAGCTCTGGAATCACTCCACACAACAATGCCATTATGTTTGTTTCAGGCCTGCAAGCAAATCCACAGAAGTTACTAGTCCACAACAAGTTTTATCGCTTGGCTTCCTACGTAACAGCGGGCACAAAATGAGGTAGCAAAGCTGACTTTGTTAGGAAGGCATTTCCTCAACCGGGGACAATCAAGTTCTCTAAAAAGGGGGGAAATTTTAACCCCCCCTCCCTGATTTGTGGGCACCATGGAGATTTGAGAACTGTCCCAGTGGCCTGGTTGAAAGAGAAATATATAAATGCTGCAGACGAAGGAACAAGGCTACGATCAGGCTGCCTTCGCACAACACGCTTAACCAGGTCAGTTGCAATCTGGGTAGTTGCATTCCTACAACATGCTCCGCTTGGCTAGTTTGAACCCAGATCCATTTTGGGTGGCTTACTGTGTGCTTATAAGGGCGATGCTTTGGGCAAACCCAAAATGAACAACATGTGACATGTGGCAGGTGCACAGCCTCCCATTTCCACAGAAGTTGGCATTAGCCACGCAAAAGACTGAGCATGTCCTTGTTGCGGGCAATGCCAACGCATGGAGCAGGGGGTGAAACCAAAGGAAGGGGTGTGTGAGGCAGCCCTGATGCTCTCCAAACAAAATGACGGGCCAACCTTTCAGAGGGGTGGACTTCAACTCCCAGAAATCCCCAGCCAGTATGATTGCAAATTTTAATTTCATGACAAGTTCTTCTTCTTTTTTATGTATTTATTTGTTAAATTTACAAGCCACCCACCTCAACGTCAGGCAACCCACAGAAACAGAGGTACAAACATTAAAACATTAATGTTTGCACAGCAACTGTACAAACTGTAAACAGAAATTAAATTCTAATACTGTAAGTGCTATAGACTAAGATCGCTCTCCTCCTACAGTATCTTTTAAGGCTTGGAGCTCGAAATCCTCTAAGTGAAAGTCCACTCAGTGGGCCAAAACTTTTTTTTTCCTGAATAAAAACACATTCAAGGAGCAAAAGTCTAGGGAGAGCAACTCTCTCATCCCCCCCTACCAGCACATAGCAACCGACAGTGTCTGGCAGCCGTTGAAAGCAGACAAAATTATTATGGAAGCTGTAGACAACTTGAACCATCTCTGTCTTCCCATTTGAAGGCTTTCTGCATTCATCACTTGGCTTCACCACAAGTCCCACACCAGCCTTCAACAGCACAAGTTCCTTGCACTTCCTTTGTGGGAATTGAAATCCATATTATAGCTTTAAATGGCTCTGGCTGAAAAACAGTGAAGTAGAGAGAATGCTATTTGGTAGATGGGGGTCACTTTCCCTCCCACCCACCCGTCCATTTTTCTACGGACCAAAAATGAGTAATGCGATCAGGGGGGAGGAGGCAGGATTTTAAAACTCTTTGGCTGGTTTTAGATATGAGTGTGCACGGACACACACCCCTAGCTGACCTACCAAATTAAAGCAAAGTCAAACCTGGTTAGGTTCCTGGATGAGAGACCACCAGGAAATGTCAAAGCTGTAGGCTAGGCTGGGAAGCGGGGGGGGGGAACCCTAGAAGAAAATATTTCTATCTTGCTAAGAAAACATGGAGTCACCAGGAACTGAGAGAGACTTGAGGGGAAACCAGTTTTTTGCCCAAAAAAAGGTATCAGTCCCCAGTTGTCCTTGACTGACCTTCAAAAATTTAACCAGGCTCCAATTTTATTACTGCCTATGGATAGGAGACCACCTGAAGACTCTAAGGCCACAGACTAGTCTGGGAAGCTTTTTTTTAAAAAAAAAAAACATTTCCCAGAAAATGGCAAAGGCCAATTTCCATAATGTTGCCAAGAAAACTAAAGGTAATTGAACGTATTTGAAAGATTTAAACACAGATAGTCCTCGACTTGCGATCACAATATGAGCCCAAAATTTCTGTTGCTAAGTGAAACATTTGTTAAGGGAGTTTTGCCCCATTTTACGACCTTTCCTGCCTTGGTTGTTAAGCGAATCACTGCAGTTGATAAGTTAGTAACCCGGGTTGTTCAATGAATCTGGCTTCCCCATTGACTTTGCTTGCCAGAAGGTCGCCAAAGGAGATCACGTGATCCTAGGTCATGTTTATGACAGTTATGCAACTGTCGTAAACATGAACCAGTCGCCAAGCCTGTGAATTTTGATCACATGATCCTGGGGGAGGCTGCAAAGGTCATAACTCTGAAAAATGGCCATAAGTCGCTTTTCTCAGTGCCGTTGTAACTTTGAACGGTCACTAAATGAACTGTTGTAAGTCGAGGACTATCTGTACTCTCTTCTATCTTTTCCTGAAGAAACTACTATCTTTTGGGGCGGGGGGGGAGGAGAAGATGGCCAAACCATCTGTGTGTGTGTGTGTGTGTGTGTGTGTGTGTGTGTGTGTGTAGAACTCTCCAGATCACTCACCCCCTGGCTTGGGTTCACACAATCCCTTAAACCTGGCCAAACAAACTACCATAGCTGCTTTCACAGAAAGCTTATTCCAGCTGTGGCCTAGCCTAGAGCAGTGATGGCGAACCTTTTAGAGACCAAGTGCCCAAACTGCAACCCAAAACCCACTTATGCATCGTCGGGTGCCGGGTGGGCGTGGCCCATTGGGTGGGCGTGGCTGCGGTGGTAACAGCAGACTGGGTGGGACTAAAAAGTTCAATCAATCAATTCCAACTTTGCAAGATTGTTTTTTCCCACAAGAAGTTGAAATTGACTGATTGATTGAACCTTTTTTTTTTTTTTGCACACGGCGGCGGAGGCCTAAAGCGAAAAGGTTTTATAAAACCCAGCTGAAGGCCTAGGACTGGGGCGATGGCGCGCGTGCCCACAGAGAGGGCTCTGAGTGCCGCCTCTGGCACCCGTGCCATAGGTTCGCCACCACTGGCCTAGAGCATCCGAAGGAATGCCGAATCAATCTCGCTCTTTTTTTTTTTTTAAATCCTTCTGAAGCATTTATGTGTAACACACTTGGGTGGCTGCATTCACCCGGTCTGGTTAGCCGGGTGGTTGAAGGACCACCTTCTGGGTCCACATCGGACACTAAACAATGATGCTATCACAACGGCTGGCTTGTATCAAGGGGCTACGCCACGCCAAAAATTAAACCCAAGCTTAATCATGTCCTTCTTCAAGATGTGTGAATGCAAGGACCAGATTTGCAGTGGGCCAGTTCCAATATAAATAAATGGGGGGAGTGGACACAGCCAGCGGCTCGCTCCGCACAGGATATTGAGGGGAGGGGAGGGCAAGTCCTGTGCCCGGGGGGGGGGCTCTGGCTCGGCATCCCAGGGTGCCACCCGGCATTGCCCTGGCTCAAAGCAGGCTGGGAGCGCCGTTCATGACCAGGGCTGTCTGCCAGGCTTGGAGGCTGAGTCCCAACCCGGAGAAAGGAAAGCCAGGAAAGCCGACCACATTAGGATGCTCCTCTCTCCTCCCGTTGCCATGGAGACCACTCCAATGATCCCTCAGGCATGACGGAGGCAGCCATGTTTTCCTGACTGCTGCAGAGCCCCCACCCCAAATGTTAAGCAGAGCAGAATTGCTTCTGAATGGGGAGAGGGGGAGACACCTCTCGGCAGTTGGGCCAAATTCAGTAGGGGCTCTCTCAGGCCTGAACTGTAAGACCCCCCCCACACCCTGCTTTGCTTTCCCTTCAACCTGCTTTTCCCCTCTTTTTTTCCCATCTCCCTCCCTCCCCCCCCTTCCTCCCTCTCACGCCCAGCTGTTAATCCTGCCCCTCGGTTCCCTTTTCTAGCTTGCTTCCTTGCACATCCATTTCAGCAACGCACAAAGGGCACACCCTGTACACTTTCTCTGGAGCAGAACAGAACAAAAGACCTCCTGGGGAGAAACTGTAAAGTTGGGGAACCGTACCCCTTCTTTGCCAAGTGGACGGAGGGGGGCGGGGAGGATGCCACACCTGGGGGGCAAAACACAAACAAGGAGGCCTGGGGTTGCCCCGCAGAGGCCGATGCCAATTCAGGCAGCAGCAAGGCCCGTGCCAGCACACCGACAGGAGAAGCCTCTGCCACACAGCTTGCGTCTTTGCACCACTCCTCCCTCCCATGGCTCAGACTGTCACTTGTACTCACGTCTCCTCCACTCCTGCCACAACTGCTGTCTTGCACACCCACCCATCCGCTCACTCGCGTATTTCACTCCCAAATCTCTCCATCGCTTTTCTCCCCGGGTGGCCCGAACTCACTCACTCTGCCTTGGTACAAGGGTGGCACTTGCGCAGACTTGCGCAAATTGCCAAATGGGCACGACCGCCGGGTTTGCCACAGCCTGGTTCGTTGGTTAACTTTACCCAGATAGCTTGTGTTCTACCAGAACGGGAACGACATTTTGTTTAAGGGCGTTGTGCGAAGCCAGCCAAGGGGAGGTTGACAGGTCCAAATTAAAGGCCTCTCTTCGCCCAGGGTGCAAATTCGACCCACCAGGAGGGGGAAGCAGGGAATATTATGGGTCCCTTCTCTTAAGGAAGTCCACCTAGCGCAGGGGTAGGCAACCTTGGCTCTTTTATGACTCGTGGACTTCAACTCCCCGAATTCCTGAGCCAGCATGGTTAAGCATGGAAACCTCTCCCTTTCCCCTCAGCATGGCTGGCTCAGGAATTCTGGGAGTTGAAGTCCACCAGTCATAAAAGAGCCAAGGTTGTCTACGCCTGACCTACTGGAACCAAGGAGAAGGGCCTTCTCCACGGTGGCTCCTTCCCTGTGGAATATCATCAGGCCAGAAATAAAATTGGCCCCCACCTTGATATTCTTTTGAAAGGCCCTGAAGACATGGTTCTGCCAAGGGGACTGGAGACCCCAACGTGATATGGAGCCCCATTAAGGGGTTGGTCCGATTGCTGTCACCTGGAGGGGGTTATCTTTGTAAGATGCTTGGAGTCACCATGGGGGGTTGGGCAGTGACATAAATTTCCTAAACAAACATATTTATAAATAAATATAAATATTTATAAACAAGTAAATTTATAAATAAATTTTATTTATAAATAATTGGGGGGTGGTGAAGATGATTGGGAGGCTGGAGGCTAAAACATACGAAGAACGGTTGCAGGAATTGGGTATGGCTAGTCTAGTGAAAAGAAGGACGAGGGGGGACATAATAGCAATATTCCAATACTTGAGGGGCTGCCACAAAGAAGAGGGGGCCCACCTATACTCCAAAGCACCAGAAGGCAAGTTAAGAAGCAACAGATGGAAACTAATCAAGGAGAGAAACAACCTGGAACTAAGGAGAAATTTCCTGACAGTGGGAACAATTAAGCAGTAGAACAGCTTGCCTCCAGAAATTGTGAGTGCACATTTGTCTGGAATGTTATAGGTTTCCTGCCTGAGCAGGGGGTTGGACTAGAAGGCCTCCAAGGTTCCTTCCAATTCTGTTATTCTGTAGTTAAGACTGTTAAATGTCGCATTTCAAGATTTATTTTCTCATTCCCTTTTTTTAGCTAGCCTGATTTGGAAAGGCACTTAAAGAAAATGCTAGGAAAGGCCATCTTTACATTAAATGTTGGTCCTCGCGTTCTCCCATTTGCAACTTTGCAATGTTAATAATAATAATAATAATAATAATAATAATAATAATAATAATAATAATAATAATAATAATAATAATAATAATAATAATAATAAAAAAATTTGGAAGGGACCTTGGAGGTCATCTAGTCCAACCCCCTGCTCAGGCAGGAAACCCTACACCATTTCGGACAAATGGCTGTCCAGTCTCTTCTTAAAAACTTCCAGTGTTGGAGCATTCACCGCTTCTGGAGGCAGGTGGTTCCACTGGTTAATTCTTCTAGCTGTCAGACCTCAAAGACACCAGCCAGCCCGCTGGTGCAGTACATCCAACGGCATTCCTTTTCGAGTCAACTCTTTATTCAACATCTGGAAGCAAACCTGACTGAAGGCAAAGCGCCGTTCTTTGACCAAGAGCCTGCTTTGCGCAGTCGGTCTCCGACTTCTCCATATGGGCTGGGAAAAGAGCCTCGTTCAAAAACTGGAAGGCCACCCTCTGTCCATGCCCATAACATTAAGGTAAATAAAGCCACAGCCTAATTGGGGAAAGGCGCTTGTCTATGGGTCTACCTGCTGTTTTGCAATCATAAAAGGTTCATGCCTTCGTGCACATAAAGGGAAAGAGACGGCCTTGTTACCTCTTCGGCTTTATATGCCTGGGCTGCACATATGCTCCAGACCCTAAATCAGGGAATGAAATGTACAGGGAAGGTGGCAGATCTCTGGGCCTGAAAGACGCTGCGGCAAAGAACATCATTCCACAGAAATTAACCTGCCTTCCTCCCACCTACCGGATTCAATTTGATAAAAGGAGAATTGGGCTTTCAAAATTCCCCCGCAAAGGAACATCAGAGCAGAGCACGGTGTGTTTTGTGCTTATGCAGTGACATTGTTAAGGAGGGGGGGGGCTGCGTGTGAATGCTCGGTCCTCTCTCCGGCAACCAGGCAGCCTCCCTGGCTTCCCTCTCTTGTACGCACAATTCCAGGAGAGGCATCAGGGGGGACTCTTCAAAAGCAGCGCTCCTTTTGAACAGAAATCCAAAGAAAACACCCGCCCTTTCCCCACCGGGGAAAGGATTCAAAAGGCCGTGTCTTCTCAGCTTGATATTTTTTCTGAGTGGGATGACACTCACCGGAGGAGAGAAGGGAATCTGGGGTCTGCAGGTATATGAACCGAACCCGCGCTGAAACAATATTTGTAACTTTGCCTCACAAATCTACCTCTGGCATTATTGGGGTGAATAAAAAAGACAAGTAAAATGGTTGCTGAAAGCTTAGAAATTTATGGGTCCCCTCCCATCAAGCGGGACCCAGAAGAAGGGCCTTCTCCGTGGGGGCTTCCTCCCCGTGGAACATCATCCCTGCAGAGATAAGACTGGCCTCCATTCTGACGCTTTTTCACAAGGCCTTGAAGACGGAGTGGAGGGCGTGGCCGCCATGGTGCTGCTGGGCCGCTTGGGTGATCTGTGGCGGGCCGTGTAGCTGGTGGGTGGCCCAGCGGGCAGGGCGGAGTGGGGACGGGGATGGGGGGCAGGTTTTGGGCACTCAGTCTCTAAAAGGTTCGCCATCAGTGGTGTAAGGTCTTTTGCCTTGAACGGGGGGTCGGACAAAAAGACCTCCTAGATCCCTTCCAGCCCTGTGATTCTAGGACCTCAGGCATAGGGCGCAGGTTGATATTAATAGCTAGCCAATTTTTTGCCAGTACAAACAGACGTGAGAACTATCGTGGTGAACTTTCTGTTTCCTAAACCATTCAGATCCGCGGGCACTGCAGAGACAAATCACGCGCTCGCCAGTGGGCACGGGGTGGCAATGATAAGACGGCCTTGTCTGTCTGAATTCGTCACCTTAATGGTAAGGCGCTTCATCAGGTGGTAGCTGATAGCCAGGTGATCAATAACCCAGCTGGCACCAGACACACACAAATCACGTCCCAGGGGCGACCTGCAGCAGGCTTTTCTGATGGCAGTGGTCCACTGCTATCTGCGCATCAGTGACCCCCTGGCAGGCTGTGCAGCCGTGGACTTTATTTGCCTGTATGTTGGGCTGTAAGCAGACTAATAAGCGGGAGATCATTTGCATATGCATATGGCAAAAGAGTGGATTGATCACCCATGCTTCGACAGCAAAGCCATTTACTGCTGATTAAGTCGCCCGGGGGATGAAAAATAATCTGATTCCCAAACTGGAATGACTAACGTGGATTAAGCAGGCTAAAGACAATCATAAATACTAATGGGGAAAGGGCCAAGGAGGGCCAGGATGGGGAGAGAATCTACTGGTTTAACCGTAGAGAGAAAATCAAACCTTGGCTATTTAAGGTACCCTGGAGTTAGCAGCCGCTTAACTGCATCATTCCTACAAATGCTAATTTGGACCCCTCTAATTAACCTGTTATCTGGACACTCACAAGGATGATAAATGACACTGCACAACCGGTTGGGTCATTATTTACCTAAGCAGGAAAACAGAATGGCCACAGGCAAGCAAAGAAGCGATGGGAGCAGAGGCCACTTCTGACTTCCTGCCAGCTTCCCCACTGACTCTCCTCGTAGGAAGCTGGAAGGGAGAGTTGGAAATGACGATCGGGTGACCGCGGCCGACTGCAGTGGCGCAGCAGCAGCAAAGTGGCCACACCTTTGCCGTCATTCAATCCCACGGGGGTCATGGGTCCCAGATTTTGGACACACTCTTTAAGTCGGCCCATTGGAGGTACACGGGTTTAAAAATTCTTGTCCTATTTTGCCCAACTGAACATTACAAGCAATGAAATAGACACGAGAGTTTTAGTAGCATATAGACAAATAGTTTGAGACCTGAACACTGCACAATGGAACGAGCTCCCGTTCCTTGCCTTAGCTCCTACCCGCCTACCAGTTCAAAAACATGCAAATGTGAGTAGATAAATAGGTACCACTTCAGTGGGAAGGTAACAGCATTCCATGCGCTTCGGCTTATAGTCATGCTAGCTATATGACCACAGAAAATGTCTTCGGACAATGCTGGCTCCCTCGGTAAAGAAATGGAGGTGAGCACCACCCTCTACAGTCGGATCCTGGACAGAGGAAGGTTTTATCTTTACCTTTACAGACAGACAAATTTGTACAAGATCCCCCAGTCTCATTACTAAGTTGGTGCAGAAGCCCAGCAAGTAACTTTGTCAAACCAACATTAAGCAAACCCTGGTTCAGCCTGATGTAGGAGCCCAACTGTTGCCTGCCTTCCTTCTCCGGGATGTGCAGAACTTGTCTGGGTGGAGACAGCGCTAATTTAACTACAGGTAAGCCCTCAACTTACAACCACAATGGAGCCCAACATTTCTGTCGTGAAGTGAGACATTTGTTAAAGGGGTTTTGCCCCATTTTCCAACGTTTCTCGCCACGGTTATTAAATGAATCACTGCAATTGATATGCTATTATCCCAGTAAATCTGGCTTCCCCATTGACTTTGTCTGTAAGAAGGTCACAAAAGGGGATCACATGACCTTGGGACCAGTTGCCAAGCTTCTGAATTTTGATCATGTGATCACGGGGACGCTACAAAGATTGCAACTGTGGAAAAATGGTCATAAGTCCCGTTTTTCAATGCCGTTGTAGCTTTGAGCGGTCACTAAATGAACTGTTGTAAGTCGAGGACTCCCTGTATGTGATTTAATACTGAAAGGGGCATTATAGCTAATGTAGATGTTTTAGGATCACACAGACACCTTGCAGGGCACCACCCAATGGTGTGTTTCAATTTAGAGGAAACGGCAGACCCCCCCCCCCAAACTGCAACCCTGAAGTACCTTCTCTCCAATGAACCAAGGCTGTAGCACACCAGGGAGTTGCGCAAATCAGAAGCCCCAAAGTGTTCCTTCTGACCTAGCTGGTCTTTTCTAACTTCACCCGTATAGGGTCAGGTCTTACTGCATAGAGTCCCGAAACAAACGTAGGGCCCTTAGATACTGCATCGCCATTCACTGAGTGTGCGTGGCACACTCGGCTGCTGCTTTCCCTTTTGCCAAGTGTGCACGGCCCGTGAAAAGTAATGCAGCAGACGAGTGTGCAACAGAAATGAGAAAACTGCCTCCATCTGCAGGCTGCCAACACAGGCCTTTTAGTTGGAGGGATGGAAGCCAAATGGGGCTCAGCAGTTGGACGACCCCCCGCCCCAACCCCACATTCCCTTCTGTGAGCATCTGCACACCTGCCTACCCCACATCTCTGTCTACTTTCATCTTGGCTTCGCGCCAGGAAGTCACGACATCAAGAGACGTCAGTCACGGCACAAGGCACCAAACCTTATCTCGCTGGTGCAGACGCAGCCCGTTGTTCCGTTCCTTGCTCACTGCGTAGGATACGAGAAGGCAGAAGGCCACAAAAGAGGTCTGTGCGTGTGGACCCACATGCAAACACACAGCTGGCAATGCGAGCAACTGAAAAGACTTCTTAGTGATCTCACGCATGCACTCAAGACACAGAGCACGTCTAACGGGTACATGGAAATCAACGCACAAACGAAAGCATGTGGAAAAAAGCTGGTCAGATGTTAGGTTCAAAAAGAGGTGTGGCAGAATTACAAAAAGCTGAGTGGAGCTCGCCGTTGCCAAAATTAGGAGTCTAGTAGCATCTTTTTAGGCTAAATTTTTTTTAATTCAAAGGCATAAAATTTTGTGAGGCTCATGAATGCTTAAGTGTTGCTTCCCAAACTTGAATAAATTATCTCTTTGATTAGTGTCCATCCGTTGCTTCTTGTCCTGCCTTCAGGTGCTTTGGAGAACAGCTTGATCCCTCTTCTTTGTGGCAGCCCCTGAGATATTGGAACTCTGCTATCCTGTCCCCCCTCGTCCTTCTCTTCATTAAACTAGTCTAGAAAGAGCACAGAGAAGAGCAACAAAGATGATCAGGGGACTGGAGGCTAAAACATATAAAGAACGGCTGCTGGAATTGGGTAGGTCTAGTTCAGTGATGGCGAACCTTTTAGAGACCGAGTGCCCAAACGGCAACCCAAAACCCACTTATTCATTGTCGGGTGCCGGGTGGGTGTGGCCCATTGGGTGGGTGTGGCCAATTGAGTGGGCATGGCTGCGGTGGTAACGGCAGACTGGGTGGGACTAAAAAGTTCAATCAATCAATTCCAACTTTGCCAGATCTTTTTTTTCCCCCGCGAGAAGTTGAAATTGACTGATTGATTGAACCTTTTTTTTTTTGCACACGGTGGTGGAGGCCTAAAGCAAAAAGATTTTATAAAACCCAGCTGAAGGCCTAGGACTGGGGCGACGGCGCACGTGCCCACAGAAAGGGCTCTGAGTGCCGCCTCTGGCACCCGTGCCATAGGTTCGCCACCACTGGCCTAAGAGAACATTTACATGTGGACTTGGTCTTTTTCACCTGGTATTAACTCAGTCAATAAAGAACCCTAAAATGTGCGTGGGAATGCTCCTGGCTATTGACAGAGATCTCCCTTGCGATGCCACCATCCCAGCTGTGTGAAAGGTGCACAAAGGGCCCTGTGTTCAGATAAGCAGCAGCTGCACACTGGGGCTAATTGAGCTGTCGAAGTTCAACCCGTTTGGTGATGCAACAGGCACATCCAGAAGAGAGGGTGGAGGGAGAGGAAATCCACAGCACGGAGACCCCCCACCCACTCACCCACCCAGTGGGGCCGGGTTCCAGCCTCTGGTTGAAACTGGCTTTAACTGCAAGGGACAAGGCAGTGGGCTGATGTCATGATGAGGGAGTCAAGATGACATCAACACGACAAGGAAGGAAAAAGTGTCTGGGCGATAAGCGCCAGGTGATGGAATGCAGACGTGGCCATTGGCAACTTTAATCTCCGGCTCTCTGCTCCAGGCAGCAGCGTCATTTTTCTTGGAGATGGATGCCAGGATCCTGCGTTGATGCTCTGCTCTCATAACAGCGAGCCAGAGAAACAGAGGATCTGCATGGCATCCCAGGGGTCAAAGAGACGCCTCTGGGAAGCTCACAAGAAGGAGAAGAGCAAGAGTGCCTTCTCATTCAGTCCTGGAGATAAAACATCACGTTTTGTGATCTGCTAATAAAATCAAGCCATATTCACCGAACAACGGTGTTACTAACTTAACCACGGTGGCCTTCTGAGATGGGGCAAAACTCACTCAACTGCCTCGCTTAGCAAGAAAAATGTTGGGCTCAATTGTAGTCGTAAGTCGAGGACTTCCTGTATTGCAGCACTGCTGGAGAAAATGAAGAAAGGCTAGGATTCACAGCCCGCATTGAGACTGGTATTGGGAAACCCACCAAAAGGCAAGTGGTTACTCTTGTTTTCTTATGCTCTTTTTCACCGCCCTGCCTCGATAAATATTTTAAGCATTTTATATTTGTTGAGCATCCTCTAATTATTGACTTTGCTGGTCCTGGAGCTGAAAGCCATTTTGTTGGGAGGTAATATTGGCAGGCCCGGGAGCCATCCGGAAATGGGAAATCAAAGCAGCCCGCTTCAAATGATTCCAGCGTCCAGACCGCCAAAACTGAAAGGGTCTCTGCAGCCCGAGAATTCAATAGGTGATCTAACAATAGATTTGCAGTGCTGGGCTGGAGAGTCCCATCCCTCTCCTTGGGAGCGTTTGATTCAATAGAAGGCACATCTAAAGCGCTCGCTGCTTCTTTTTCTGGAACAAGCTTTTTTTTCCTGAAGATGAGTGGAGCAAGACGCCGCGGAGAGGGCTTTCAACTGACTTTGTTGCTAATTTGTGCTTCCCTACAGCACAAACCGTGGTTGTGAGTTTGAGCAGCCAACGGAGGGCAGTAAGCAAGGAGGGGAGCTCAGAGGCCCCTTCCAGTTTTTGCTCTGATGCATTCAGACACAGACTGAAGACCTTACGCAGCTCCCCAGTTGGGGAAAGCTACTGGGGTTTGGGGAGAGGCGAAAAAACCTTGCTGTGCGGTGTTAAAATGTTCCCTTTTGGAGACTCAGCTCAAGAGGGATGTGAACAAAACCCCAAAGCAAGCTAGCTTTACAAAACAAATCGAGAAAGTCAGAGTCTGGTCATAAGGCTGGAAGGGACCTTGGAGGTCTTCTAGTCCAACCTCCTGATCAAGCAGGAGACCCTATGCCAGTGATGGCGAACCTATGGCACGTGTGCCAGAGGCGGCACTCAGAGCCCTCTCTGTGGGCACGCCTGCTGCCGCCGCTGCCAGCTCACACAGGCCCATTAGGCTCGAGTAGAGGTGGTAGAGCAAGCCCCCATGCGCTCGCTGGCCTCTGTGTGCGGGGGCTGATGGTGTCAGGCAGCAGCTGCCCCTGCCTCGCCTTGCCCTGCAGCAATGGCACCCCTGCCCTACCCCCTGCCTCAACCTGTAGGACGAGCCTCCTGCCCACTGCCCCACCCACCAGAGACCCCCTGGATTTCCCCCAATCCTGCCCACGAGCAACATCAAGGTGGCCATGCCCACCCCGGCCATGCCCACTCAGTCTGCCGTGACCACCTCAGCCACGCCCACCCAGTGGGCCACCCCCACCCCGCTGAGGGCACCACAATGCTGATGCAGCTCTTTGCGATAAATAAGTGGGTTTTGGGTTGCGGTTTGGGCACTCGGTCTCTAAAAGGTTTGCCATCACTGCCCTAGGCCATCTCAGACAAATGGCTGTCCAGTCTCTTCTTGAAAACCTCCAGCAATGGAGCACCCACAACTCCAGGAGGCAAGCTGTTACATTAATTAATTGTTCCCACTGTCAGGAAATGTCGCCTTACTTCTAGGTTGGATTTCTCTTTAACAGACTTCCACCCATTATTTTTTTTCCTTTGGAGAATAAGTCAATCCCCTCTTCTCTGTGACAGCCCCTCAAGTACTGGAAGACAGTTATCGTATTCCTATAGGACAGAAATATTACTTTAAGTGCCTCCAAATGAATTTGGATTACTGTATTTCCAACACTTGAAATTGTGTTGGGGTTTGTTTTTTTTTTGCTTCAAATGAATGCAGAAATCCAAGCCCAACTGGCACACTGTGTTTCAAACGTTTTAATTTGATTTTCCTAATTGATTCCAAATGGATTGATTTTCCAAATTAAAGTTTTAAATCGGTTGGGTAAGTCCCCATCAGCCCTTGAGAACACAATGATTTGGAACCCCTGACAATTCTAATAACATTATTTTTCCCCTTTTCCCCAAAGGGCTGGCAAATAGTACTCTGAAAACATGAATCTGCATTTTGTATTTAAAAATGTATTCGGAAGAAAACGTGGTGGGGTCCACAAGGTGTTAAGCACGTGAGTGTTTGTGGTGGGGATTAGGAAGAAAAAGCAAAACAGCTCTAGATGAAAAGAGGGAAAGAAATTTTTGGTTTCTCTTGGCCAGTCTTTAAGGCCTGAGAAAAAAGGAACATTTTCAAAGCTCTGTTTGTCATTCGACAAGAAGACATCTCAGCAAAAATGATCAACTAAGGCAGAGGTCCCCAACCTTTTGGGCACCAGGGCCCGGTTCCGTGGAGAAAGTGCGTGGTTTTGTGTGCTGCCTGCATCCCACGGATGGGGCTTTGCTTGTGCGGATCGGTTGCTGGCATGCCGCGGCCCGACACTGGTCATAGGTGCAAGGGTCATAGGTGTGAAAAACGGTGATAAGTCACTTTTTCAGTGCCACAGTTAACTTCCAATGGTCACTAAACAAACTGTCGTAAGTCGTGGACTACCTGTATCCGAAACACAGCCTGGCTGCCCCAGTTAAAAAAAGAAATCCAAAATGGATTACTTCCTTGCTGAGTAGGAAAAAAGCCTGGGGATGCAGCCATTTCCAACGTACGAGAAACACCAGTGAACATCCCGCTTCCATTCACCCTCCTTTCCACCCATTATCTGTAGATGTCAGCATTTAATGGGGAAAGCTGGTCATTATTCAGCCACGTGAAAAGAATTAATGGCTTTCCAGACATTTCTCCTCCCTGCGGTGTGGCTTTGCTGGCGTCACAGTAAATATATTAACAAACGTATTTATTCCTGCAAATCAATGTTGGCAGATGCATAAAGGACAAACACAGGAATAAATTAAAGAGACGAACAGCGGGCTGCTGCGTTTCCTTGCAAGGAGATCCGCCACCAGTTGGGCATCACCTTTCCCGTGCTTCCTAGAGCCATTTTCATGCCTCGGGGTATTTTATTGTCGTACCTTTATCGACTTTAAGATATAAACCTTCTCCCAAATCCTCCTGACCATGGGGTGAGAAGGCTGTCTCAAATAAATAAAATAAAGCTTCACATTAGATGCTTTTGCCTACCGTTCCAGAGCTTTTATTAAAGCTGGGCCAACTGTTTGCTACCACTTTTTAATCAACATTTATGGGGAAGTACAGGTAAGCCTTCAACTTACATCAGTTCATTTAGTGACCAAAGTTACAGCAGCATTGAAAAAAAAATGACTTATGACAATTTTTCACACTCAGGACCGTTGCAGTATCCCCAAGATCAGTTGATCAAAATTCAGACACTTGGCAACTGACTCGTATTTATGACGGTTGCAGTGTCCTGGGATCATGGGATCCCCTTTTGCGACCTTCTGACAAGCAAAGGCAATGGGGAAGCCGGATTTGCTTAACGACCGTGTGACTAACTTAACAACTGCTCTGATTCACTTAACAACTCTGACAAGAAAGGTCGTAAAATGGGGCAAAATAAATGTTGGGCTTATCTGTGGTCGTAAGTTGAGGACTGTTTCTATTCTATGACATTAGATCCCTCCCCAAAATTGGAGGAATGTTGACTTCATGAACGTTTTTAAATGGATGCTTAATTTTTTTTAAGATTTAGGATTTTTTTATTTTTAACCCATTCTGATTCTTGCAAAAATCCAGCGCTATAGTTGACTTAATGCGTTCGCCTTAAGGAGTTAATGTTTTGTTCCATGAACCAAAATGTATCTAAATCAACATTTCCAGATCCATCCTGAACCCAAATTGCAAACTGGGATATCAGATTTCATTTCTCTAGATTCAGAGTTCTTCAGTGGCTGGGTTCACAAAAGACATGTAAACTAGATATGGAATTCATCTATTTTTCTCAGTTGGCACAATAACGTGGAACTGTTTGCCCACCAAACATGTTGCTCAACACACTAAGCCCCTCTGCCCAAGCTTGGCGTGTTGCACAAATCTTTTCCTGACTCGGTTAAGCGTGGTGTGTGACAACAACATCTAAGGTGCCACCCAATTGCAATTTTTAATGGAACTGAAGGGAAGAAATGAAAAGACACGGGCCGTAATCATATCAACGGCATTTTAATAATTGAATGTGCATTCAACGTAAATGAAATCAAATTGAGTTTCTCTCCTGGACCCAATACTTTGCCTTGGCCCCATTTGCAAATTCTGGCAGATGGTCTGGAAAAAATAATTTGCAAATCCCTCAAAGTCAGTGTTTCTCAGCCAGGGCAACTTGACGATGGGTGGACATCAACTTCCAAAATTCTGGGAGTTGATGCCCACCCCTCTTGAAGCCTGCTGGATGGGGGGTTCTGAGAGTTGAAGCCCACCCCTCTTGAAGCCTACTGGATGGGGGATTCTGAGAGTTGAAGACCACTCAACTTCAAACTGCCAAGGTTGAGAAACACTATTCTTCCTATCCTTCTCTAAGGAAATGTGATCTATTCCTACTATTCTCTAGGCTTCTGTCCATCCTTTGTAGTGACCTTCTCTTTCTTATCTGCAATTCCAGGAATCAAAAGCAAAAAGGAACCTAATTTCCATCGGAGAGATGGGATTTTGAGAGTGCGCTCTGGGCGCTCTTACAAAATGGCTAACACGTCACACCACCAGAAGACAAAGTGTAAAACACAGATGCAATCACTCTCTCTAGCTTGCCCACAGTGCTCTTTATCAGGCATCTTAGCTAGGATGGGGGTTTTTTTCTGAACAGGTGGGAAGACCATGGGCTCCACTTGGCCACACACAGCCCAGAAATACTCTTGGGAATGAAGGTAATACGGAGCCAGATGCTTTTGTATTCAGCAGGCCAATGTCCCCTGTATTTTTTTTAATTTAAAAAAAAAATCAAAATTCAGCCTGGGTGGTGAATCAGCCCACACCAAGGACGATCCTGCTAACCAGGTGGAGAATTATCATCTCAGATCTAAAATGAGGATTTGCATTCACAGAATGTCTCATCCATGCAGCTGGTAATTGCTCCCACCAGGGCCTTTATGTGTCTCTCTGCAAATTTGGGGATTTTCAGAAATAAAGGAGGACGTGCTTGCAAACTTGGATCGGGAAGATCCCCTACCAAACCTCAGAGTTCCTCCTGGCCCTTTTAACCACTGCCAAAGTTGTCAATGAGTTGTAACTCTTCACTGTGACCCAGGGGGGAGCTTGCTCAATATGTAGTGAGTCATTATATCACTCGGCTGGATTAAATCCCTTGTTTAATTAAACTTCAATGAAATTTAGCTCGGCCCTAACTGCAGCCGTGCAGAACTCCTCCCAGGCTGCCTTTCGGGGTGCAGAATTTGGCTGGTCATTGAATTTAGCAAGAAAACCCCACAGAGGGGCAAGAAATATGACTTCCAAACAAAAAACCTCTGTTCATTTCCTCCTTTTACTTTGGAGCTGTTCTATCAATGCTCTAGAACAGTGATGGTGAATCTTTTAGAGACCGAGTGCTCAAACTGCAACCTAAAACCCACTTATTTATCGCCGGGTGCCAGGTGGGCATGGCTGTGGTCATGGCAGACTGGTGGGTGTGGCCAAGGTGGGCGTGATCACCTCAATGTTGCTCGTGGGGAGGGACGCCTGTGGGGGCTGGGCAGGGTTGGGGGAGATCCAGGGGGTCTCTGGCAGGTGGGGCGGTGGGCAGGAGGCTCGTCCTGCAGGGTGAGGCGAGGGAAGGCGAGGCAGGGCGGGGGTGCCATGTCGCAGGGCAAGGCGAGGCAGGGGCCAGGGCGGCTGCTGCCTGACACCATTGGCCCCCGCACACAGAGGCCAGCGAGCGCATGGGTGCTGATATCCATCCAGCCACATAGGACCTTGGCAAGTTAGTGGGTGGCTGGTTGAAGAGGGATGGTTGCCATCTCCGGGGCATGGCGTGCGTGCCCACAGAGAGGGCTCTGAGTGCCGCCTCTGGCACGCGTGCCATAGGTTCGCCACCACTGCTCTAGAGTTCCCTTTTGCTTCGTAGGACCACGATTGTTAATTCTGAAGTTTCCAATCCATATTCTGTTCAAACTCCAGGCAGTCCTCAAATTACAACAGTTCGCTTAGTGACCATTCGAAGTTACAACAGCACTGAAAAAAGTGAGTGAGGACCATATTTCACACCTACAACCTTTGCAGCATCCCCCCACGGTTGCGGGATCAAAATTCAGATGCTTCACAACGGGTTCATCATATTTATGACGGTCACAGTGTATCCCGGGGTTACGTGATCCCCTTTTGTGACCTTCTAACAAGCAAAGTCAATGGGGAAGCCAGATTCACTTAACAACTGCAGTGATTCACTCAATGCAGGGATGTCAAACTGTCAGCCTGTGGGCCGGTTGCATCGTACGGAGTCCGCACCCATCCCAGCTCCGGCAATGCAAAAAAAGTCACGATACATCATGACACGTCACGTGACACGGCGAGTTTTGACACCTGTGACTTAACGAATAGTGCAAGAAAAGCCGTAAAATGGGGCAAATCTCACTTAGCAAATGTCTCACCTAGCTGCATACATTTTGGGTTCAACTGGGGTTGTAAGTTGAGGATTAGGGGTACTGCATGTGCAGGTGGTCCTCAAATTCTTTGCTCTCCTGTCAGAAGCACCGAAACGCTTCCGGGATGAAAAGTTAGCTGGTGACATCATTGTTGCCCTGGGGATGCCCAGTTGGGGGCTGCCCGGAAGGAGCTGGAGTGAAGGATGAAAGCTCAATCCTGCCCATGGCAGCTCTCGCACCTCGAACGTGGGCTTGCCAATCTCCTGCTGAGCCTTCCAACCACTTGAGTCGCCGTGCTCCTTAGTCCTCAAGTTACAACTACAACTGGGACCAGAATTTCCTTTGCAGCAGAGGTCCCCTCTGAACCAGAGGGACCGGTTCCATGGAGAGAGGTTTTTCCGTGGACTGGAGTGTGTGTGGTTTTGTGTGCGTCCTGCATCCTGTGGATGGGCCTTTGCTTCTTTGCATGGACCGGTTGTTGGCATGCCGCAGCCCCGTTTACTGGCCCACGGACCAGGGGTTGGGGACCCCTGCTTTACAGAATAACAGAGTTAGGAGGAACCTTGGAGGTCTTCTAGTCCAACCCCAGCACAAGCAGGAGACTCTCTACTATTCTGGACAGTCTCTTCTTAAAAGCCTCCAGTGATGGAGCAGCCACAACTACTGGAGGGAAGCCGTTCCACTGGTTAATTTGCTGTCGGGAAATTTCTTCTCAGTTCCAGGTTGCTTCTCTCCTTGGTTAGTTAAGTCAGGTCCCCAAATCCTCATTGTTTCTCCTGCATAGTTATTCTACTTTTGGGGAGTGCCGTTCTGCTGGGGGGAGGGGGAGAACGCTTTTGCTGGGGACAACGTTCGCTTTCTACTTTCCCTCTCCTACTCTACCATCTTGAGAAAGGAAAGTGTCCCCCTTATGAGAGAGACGGTTACAGAGAAACGAAAGTTGGAGAAGACCTTGAGACGGGCACTAACTGTACCAGCTGGCCAGGCTTCGTGGAGATGATGACTTTGGTAGGAGGAGGATATTGCTGGCTTAACTATCCCGTTTGCGGGTTTTTCCCCAGATCTCGCCTTCTGAAGGGATGACAGTGACTGGGGAGTATTTTCAAAGGAAAACTCCGTTACGGACTTAAAACGAAAGAATCCACCAATCAGCTTCACCCAGGAATGTGCAAAGGTAGGCAAGGTAGGAAACAGCCCGTTCCACCTTCAATGGACTCAACACAGACTAAAATGTTAGAGAAAACGGCCCCAACAATTCGTTTAGGGACGTATTATTCAGTGAATCCAGCTTCCCCCATTGACTTCCCTTGTTGGTGGCTGTCTGGGAAGGTCACAAAGGACAATCTCGTGACCCCCAAAGACACTGCAGCCATCATGAACACAGGCTGGTTGCCCATGGCCTTAGGGATGCTGCAGTGGACGTAAGTGTGAGTACTGGTCCTAAGTCACTTTTTCAGTTTTGTTGTAACTTCAAAGTCGCTAAATGAACTGTTGTAAGTCGCGGACTTACCTGTATTGCAGATTCCAAAGGAACACCACACCCAAGGGAACGCTATTATTATTATTATTATTATTATTATTATTATTGCTACTCCTTTTGCTGCTCCTGTTAATAATAATAATAATTATTATTATTATTATTAATAATAATAATAATAATAATAATAATAATAATAATAATAATAATAATAAAGTTGGAAGGGACCTTGGAGGTCATCTAGTCCAACCCCCTGCTCAGGCAGGAAACCCTATACCGTTTCGGACAAATGGCTGTCCAGTCTCTTCTTAAAAACTTCCAGTGTTGGAGCATTCACCACTTCTGGAGGCAGGTTGTTCCACTGGTTACTTGTTCTCACTGTCAGGAAGTTTCTCCTTAGTTCTAGGTTGCTTCTCTCCTTGATTAGTTTCCATCCGTTGCTTCTTGTCCTGCCTTCAGGTGCTTTGGAGAAGAGCTTGACTCCCTCTTCTTTGGGGCAGCCCCTGAGATACTGGAAGGCTGCTATCCTGTCCCCCCTCGTCCTTCTCTTCATTAAACTAGACATCCCCAATTCCAGCAACCGTTCCTTATGTGTTTTAGCCTCCAGGCCCCCAATCATCTTTGTTGCTCTTCTCTGCACTCTTTCCAGAGTCTCAACATCTTTTTTACATCGTGGTGACCAAAACTGGATGCAGTATTCCAAGTGTGGCCTTACCAAGGCCTTGTAAAGCGGTATTAACACTTCACCTGATCTTGATTCTATCCCTCTCTTAATGCAGCCTAGCACTGTGTTGGCTTTTTTGGCAGCTGCAGCACACGGCTGGCTCCTATCTAGGACTCCGAGATCCCTCTCACAGTTGCTACTGTGAGATAGCTAATCTGGACAGTACTTTGCAGGACCGAAGGGCAAAAATCCCCTGCCCCAAAGAGCTTACAATCTGAAGGGCAAAGTTGGGAAAGGCGAGAGGCGGAACAGATCCCGTGCAGCGGAGGGCAAAATAACAGTAATCAGAAATAGGAGGATCTTTTCTTTACTACAATGCAATGTGTTACCAATGTACCTTAAATTCATGATTCTTAATTAATGTGCAATATTCCCAGTCTGAGGTCAGGAGGGCTGGAAGTACTGTAGTTTGGTCGGAGAGTAGAAGGAACATTATGGAAAGCACTGCGCAGAATCAAGGCTGTCCAATGAAGGATGAAAAGCAAATTCTCACTGGAAAGGGATTTTCCTCCAATGCAAATAACAGAAGGGAAATAATTCACAGACTCACCTCCTTCCCCATGCCCAGAGACCACCGCATAGAGAGTGAATCCAAAGTGGGAGAAGATGTGAAACAACACACTTACACACAAACCCCTATTTTCAAGGGGGAGGAAAAGCCTCCACAATTCCCCACAATCTTTGGCATCGTCACAAACCCCCCCTGTCTCCCCACACACAAAATAACACTTCCAAAGAAACCTCAAATAAAGTCTACTCACCTTCCATCGTGAGCTCTTCTGCAAGGACGCACAAATGGAGGGAATGAGCGAGAGAGAGAAAAGAAAATTAAGGTTAGAATAACTGATAATCCAGCAAAACAGGTGGGATATAATAATAATAATAATAATAATAATAATAATAATAATAATAATAATAATAATAATAATAATAATAATAATAATAATAATAATAATAATAATAATAATAATAGAAGTTGGAAGGGACCTTGGAGGTCATCTAGTCCAACCCCCTCCTCAGGCAGGAAACCCTATACCATTTCGGACAAATGGCCGTCCAGCCTCATCTTGGCATGCTGGGCCAAGCAATCCTCACAATCAGCTGTTCTCTGTTGGGGTGCCAGCGATGGTTTGATCAAGAGCTAACTGTTGAATTAAGGTTACCAGGGATCACCATGTAATAATAATAATAATAATAATAATAATAATAATAGTAGTAGTAGTAGTAGTAGTAGTAGTAGTAATAATAATAATAATAATAATAATAATAATAATAATAATAATAATAATAATAATAATAATAATAATAAAAGTTGGAAGGGACCTTGGAGGTCATCGAGTCCAACCCCCTGCTCAGGCAGGAGACCCTACACCATTTCGGACAAATGGCTGTCCAGTCTCTTCTTGAAAACTTCCAGTGTCGGAGCATTCACCGCTTCTGGAGGCAGGTTGTTCCACTGGTTAATTGTTCTAACTGTCAGGAAGTTTCTCCTTAGAACACAATTTTCCTTGGGCTAAAAACTGAGTCTGAACCTTACACCACCACCCCCATCAAAGAAGAAAGTAAAACCCACTCCTTTAGGAGCTTTGGATGGGATTGGACTTAATTGGGGTTCAGCCTCTTGCAGTAACAGATGTCTTCACAGGTTGCGTGAACTGTGTTTTATGTGGATGCAAACACAGTTGTCGACTTTGGTTAACCTCAGTCTGCACAAAGCTGGCCACACGGCAAGCCTGGACAAGCTGCTCTTTTTCAGTCTCATCAACAATGGGAGGGTGGGAGGAAATTGGCCTACCTTACCGGGTTGTGGTGAAGATGAGACTTAGTAATGCAGATAACAGAACTTAAGCATTTGGAGGCACTGTGTCAACAGAAAAAGCTGCTGTATTATTAATGGATTTTGCCCTGGAATTTCTCAGATGTTTTCCTTTCCCTGCTTCCATTTTTTTTTAAGTTTGTGCACAGAGCATTTGAGAATATAAGGTACTCCTTGACTTACAACAGTTAATTTAGTGACCAGTCAAAGCTACAACCGCACTGAAATAAGTAACTTATTATTGTTTTTCACACTTAGAGCCATTGCGGCATCCCCAGGGTCACGTGATCAAAATTCAGACACTTGGCAACTGACTCATACTTATGATGGTTGCAGTGTCCCGGAATCACGCGATCCCCTTTTGCGACCGGCTGACAAGCAAAGTCATCGGGGGAAGCTGGATTCACTTAACAACCGTGTGACTAACTTATCAACGGCAGTGATTTACTTAACAACTGCGGCAAAACTCACTTAACAAATGTCTCACTTAGCAGTGGAAATGTTGGGCTCCATTGTCTTCGTAAGTTGAGGACTACTGAAGTTTAAGTGAATCTGGCTTCCCCCGTTGACTTTGCTTGTCAGAAGGCCACAAAAGGGGATCACGTGACCCCCCGGGACACTGTGCAACCGTCATAAATGCAAGTCAGTTGCCAAGCACTCAAATTTTGATCATATAAGCATGGAGATGCTGTAACAGTCGTAAGTGTGAGGACCAGTGCTCAGCACCATTATAACTTCAAATGGTCACTAAACCAATGGTTGTAAGTTGGGGTCTAGCTGTGCAGATATTGTCTGGTTTCCACCAGTTTAAACGCTAGCCAAGCAGTTGGAATCCCTTCCCAGGCAAGGCCTCATTAGGAAATGAGTTGATTTGCTCTGATTTAACTTTATTTATGGCATTTTGCTACCACTTCAGCCCAGCCCCTTGGGGGAGGATGGATCAGGCAGCATCAAAAGCACTGCAGCTTTTCCCATTCAAATGTGTCTGCACTCAAGAGAATTCCAGGAGCTTAATTTAATTTCCACTTATTATAACCATTGGCCTGCCCATAAAAAAGAAAAAAGAAAAAAGAGAGAGGAACCAAAGGGTTCCTGAGCATGTGCAGACTGTCTTTCCATTTTTGTTCTCTCTCATGGACTAAAGCATCTGTCTGATTGATCCACTCATATTTCAGGTGAATATTATGCGGATGTTGCATTAAGCTGAGGGCTGGATTGGATGGCCTCCAAGGTCTCCAATTTTATACGGAAACTATCTTCAGTGCATTGGCCCAACACCGTCCTTCTTCAGTCATTCATTTGGCATTGTTTATACCGCTTCCCATGTATCCATTTCCAAGCAGTTATGCAAATATCCGGCACAATACTTACAGAAATAAAACACTAAACTGAGAATAAATAAAAACTCTGATTGGTCTGATTTTTTCCCTAAAGCTCCAGTTTCTGCAATCCAACTTGTGCATGATTTATGCACATTTCTGAAATGCCATTATGTAGCGCAGTTAAACAATCTGTGGAGGGAGGAAAGGAAGGAAAAGAATGGGAGGGAGGGAGGAAAGAAGGGTATTTGGAGAGAAGCAGGGGGGAGGAAAGAAAGAAAATAACTGGAAATAAAGGAAAAGAATGAGAGGGAGAGAGGGAGGGAGAGAGAGAGGGAGGGAGGGAGGGAGGGAGGGAGGAAGGAAGGAAGGAAGGAAGGAAGGAAGGAAGGAAGGAAGGAAGGAAGGAAGGAAG
>NW_015387055.1:113317-129425 GCF_001527695.2 Protobothrops mucrosquamatus | reverse complement strand
GAAAGAAAGAAAGAAAGAAAGAAAGAAAGAAAGAAAGAAAGAAAGAAAGAAAGAAAGAAAGAAAGAAAAAGAATCGGAAAAGGAGGGAGGGAGGGACAGGGTGCCCCATTTTTAAAATATTAAAAACAGCCCCCAAACCTGTGTTATTTCAACAGTGTCTCAGGGAGGATACAATCCCTTAAGAAAGAATGGTTTTATCTTTAGTGACTCTTAACTTGTCAGGCTTTTAATCACTAAGTTCTTTTAGTACCAATTTTAGGGTCCCGTTTCATTCCTGCTTTTAACTTTCATGTTCTATTTCTCTTTTTCTTTTCCATCTATCTTCTGCCTTCGGTACTTGCCAAAGGAGAAGAGCAGAGCGTAATTCAAGTAATTGACATCCAGCGTCTCAAGATTTTGACATCCTGATAGAAACAACGTCAAAAGCTCTGCAAGAATCCCGTGGCAATGGCCACGCTCACGAGATCTCTGCCACCTTTTATAAAAATCTGTATATACACAAATCACCCTCCGAAGGGCGGTGGGCTTCCTGTTGCTGACCCTCTCCTTCATTCAAAGATTTAATTATTGTCACCGGTGTTCTGTTTTATTTCTAGCTGAAATTCAAGCAGGGCCTCTCCCAGCGCTCCCTGGAGATGCCAGGGATTATTATTGATCATTTAATCGATTTTACATGATTCCCCATGTTGTTGGCCTGCTAATTGGGCCCTCAGCCATCAAGCAGAAGTCATCTGTGACTGCTAAATACCAAAGCACCTTTCTCTGAAATATTACAGGAGCTTCATCTAGGTATATAGGAGCTGTTGTGATTTTTTTTTTGGGGGGGGGGGAATGGTTGTCCCCATCACTAATGGTCTATTATTTCCTTTTATTACCATCTTTATTACTTTTTTAGCCTACAAGAAATCTCATTTTAGTGTTGGTTATATGGGGTGACTGTGTTTTATCATTGTCTTTTTAAAAATATTTCATGTTCAATGACCTGCCTTGAAACATATATTATTGGGCAGCCCAGATAAAGATAACTATCCAAAAAAAACAGAAAGAAAAATGGATTTATCTGAGAATGGAGGTTAAAATCCCAAGGACTCAGAAAAGGTGGGTGGCTCAAGGATGGGGCAAGGTTCCCCCATGGAATAATGCAGTTCCTTCAGTGCATCCACCTCCTACTAGAGGCTGGCTAAGATCCTTAACAGGCTCAGGCAGGTAAACCGAGTCACGGTAAACTGTGATTGCAGCCCCCTCCTTCCATCAGCGTTGGTGACATCTGTTGGCAGGGGAGAAATTTATCTCAAGCCAAGATTGAGAAAGGAAGGGAGAGCAAGCACCACACACACACACACACAGACACACACACACACACAGCCTGCACTGGTGACAAAACAACCGCCAAGCTAATTAATGCAATTAGTAGCAAATGATCAACGCAACACAAGAAGCAATACAACTGTAATTAGCTCGGAACTGGGCAAAAATTCAGCATTTTTTGCCATCTGCGGGGGAAAAACCTCCCTGCTTGCAAAAGGCAGGTTGCTGGTTATACCAGGATCGTGGACAGCAGCCAGAGGGAGGGGGGGAGTCTAGGAACAAAGCAAGGGATAAAAGGGGGAAGGAACCATTCTACCCTTTCCATTCCTGCCTTGGGGACAGCTGCAGTTGGGGCAGGTTATGGGAGGGGGGGGGCTGGATCCAAATTCTGAGTCAGCTCCTCCTCCTCCGGGAGAAGGGCGGGTATAAATTTAATAAAACTAAACTAAAAACTAATCAGGGAGCAGATTTCACTCAAGGTCCAACAGGTATTGAGGAGGGGGCTTGAGACAAGAACAGAGCCCCCCTGCCTTGCATGAAAGTCAGTCTTGGGATTCGATCCTGGCCAGTTCTGCCTAAAGGAATGGTTAATGAACTCAAAGATCTCTCTTTTTTTCTCATTTCTGGCACAGAACCCTAGAAAGAGACGCCGGGTTCCCACAACACGTGTAGCCCCTTTGATGCCAGAGCCATCGGCTTCAAGGCTCACAATGTGAGTTTTATCTCTTCTTCGTTAGTTGCTAGCCAGACATCATCTGTACGCCCCAGCCTCTTTGCTTCGTTTTTTAGGATCCGGCGTGTGGTGCAAATCCCGGAAAAAAGAGGTGAATTCAGGAACCGCGTGACACACCGGTTGCCCGAACGCGAGCACCCAAACCGAATGCAAATTCTGGCAGCCCAAACTGTTCAGATGTGCCACTGTGCAGAGTCCACGTTGTGGGTGTGCCGGGGTGGGGGGGAAAGCAGGACCGTTGGCTTTGCATCCTGCCTCTGCCTCCCGGTGCATTTCCAAGGTAATTCCAGCCCCCTCCCCACTCAGCAAAAAAAAAAAAAGGTTTTTCCATCACCAACTGGTTGCAGTGCTGAGCAAAGCTTTGGAGCCATGCCCTGGGCGAAGCCGCCCTCCAGCAAAAAAAAAAAAAGAGAGGGCTTTTACACACGGATACCACACCGGGCGCACTCTTTCTCTGGCAGTCGAGTCGCCAGCCGACCTTGGTCTGACCTTGCAGGGAGCACCCAGCTCGACTAGGCCTGGAGCCCCTGCGACAAGAGGAACAGCTCAGCAAGAAGGGGTGGGGGGGAGAAAATGCGCCCATCACGGAGAGCCTGGCTAATGGGAGGAGGCAATGGGTGGCACTGAAGCCCTGAGCACGACATGCGCAGACGGGAGAGGAGAAAGAAAGAAAGGAAGACAGGGATGCAAAATTAAGCAGGCAGGACAGGGGAAGGAGACACAGCAGAGCAGAAAGGAAGGATGGGGATGGGGGGGAAGGAAAGGGGGGGGGGAGATCCAGAGGTGAGGAAACCCCACATTCGGAGGCTCAAGCCAGACAGACCAATTCGACAGGAATTGTATTTCCCTGTATTTTAGCAGAGGGAAAGGGTTCTCTGGAATTCCCCCTCCCTGCCCTCCCCTTTGTGGTGCCTGTCCCCACTGCAACCCTGGGGGAAGGTTAGAATGAAAGACGACGACGAGACTGAATCTGGCTCAGATCGTTTGCTCGGTTGGCACATCACAATCTGTCCAGATATTTATTTAAAAAAAAAACAAACATAACAGGAAAATAAAATTCCTATTGAACTGGTCTGTCTGGCTTGAGCCTCCAACTGTGGGTTTTTGTCACATCTGGATTGACAGAACTCCAACCGCCAGGTCTTTAACCAGGTTGTGTGTGTGGTGCGAGGACAGCCAGTTAGGTCAAGCTTATATAGGCCAAGATTGACAGCTTAGTGTGCATCATCTAATCTGACAATCAACCCTTCAAGCCATGTTAACAGTCTACATTTCATTTAGGAGAGATACTGAGATACTGAAGATCTGGGGCTCAACAGTCAAGCTATTTATTTATTTATTTATTTATTTATTAATAATTTAAATATAGGGCGGGAAGAGGAACGCCTGAGTCCCGCCGATTGTTAGCTTATTTTTATGTGTCTATTGTAATGTTCTAATTTTAATTAATTTTTCCTTTATAAATTGACACTAGATTAATTTTATATTAATTTTGGGGGAGATTTTTAAAGGGGATCCGGTCAGGACGTTGCTGGAATAACCATGTCTTAAGAATAACCATGATTCTTCATCAGAGTAAGAAAGATACTCTGCACGTGCTCATGAATCTATCAATCAAAAGATTCATGATCAATCCATCAAAATTTATTTGCAGTCCAAGACCAGGCACACAAGCCCTATAATCAACACTCAGACTACTTATTAAAGACTTATTATACAGAAGACAGGATGCGAAGGGAGACTTTCTTTTCAAGCATTGTAAAAAGTCATATTTAAAAATAAGGCGTCCTTGAAACGGCACCGGGGAGCCTAGGAGCCGTTATCACATTTAGAGAATGTACCCTGTGGATGCACAGGAGCAGAAGATCATACTTGCGCACAAACACATCACTGTTTGCAGTTGTTTCAAACCAATGATCATGAATTAGCTACTCCACTGCACACATTATGACTATGTGAACCGCAGAGTTAAACATGTCTGGTAACCACGTCTCTTCCAGCCGACGTGTAGGAACCACTCAGCAACAAAAGAAATATTCTTTGCCTATAGCCAAAATCCCCCCCTTTTTTTCCTTATTTGTTTTATACAGGTTTGGGGCGGGGAGGCAGTCTTTACTACGAGGTTTTCGGTTTCAGACATCAGCTGAGCAAGTGGGAATTAGTTCTCACCCAGTGAGAGAAAAACAAGATTAGCAAGTCCGACAGTTGTCAAAACTAGGGACAAAACAGGCTCCCTTTTGCAAAAGATGGAGTGAGCAGCCCATTAAAATACTAACGACAGGCCCAAGTGGAAAACTCCCGTATCCAATGTCCCAAGACCCTGGAAAGCAGAGACCCTCCCTGTCCCCCTGAATTCTGAGGCATTTCTCTGTCCTGGGTGGGTTCAGGACTGGCTGGGGAATTCTGGGAGTTGAAGTCCACAAGTCCTAAAGTGCCCAAGTTTGAGGACCCCTGCCCTCCATCACGCCTCCTTCGCTCAGGTTCATCCTCAGGATCTAACCTCAGTCTGCTGCCTTCAATGTAGGCAGTGCCCAAATTGGCATTTGTGAGACAAGGACGTGCCAACATTGCCAAGTCTAGCATGGGAGGGAGATGCCCACCAGCCCTGGTCTTCTGGGGAGGTGGGGAACCCACAGCATTGTGAGGCCACACAGTTCCTTTTGAGAAGACCAGCCCTTTCTTAGCGTTGGAATAATACAGGCAGTCCTCTTCTTACGACCACAATGGAGCCCAAAATTTCTGTTGTTACCTGAGACATTTCTTAAGTGAGTTTTGCCCCATTTTACGACCTTTTTTTAACCACAGTTGTTAAGTGAATCACTGGAGTTGATAAGTTAGTAACCCGGTGGTTAAGTGAATCTAGTTTCCCCATTGAGTTTGCTTGTCGGAAGGTCGCCAAAGGGGATCACGTGACCCCGGGACAATGTGAACCAGTTGCCAAGCTTCTGAATTTTGATTACATGATCATAGATAGTTGCAAAGGTTGTAACTGTGAAAAATGGTCATAAGTCATTTTTTTCAGTGCTGTTGTAACTTTTTAACGGTTACTAAATGAACTGCTGTAAGTCGAGGACTAGCTGTATTGCAACTAAGGACCAGGCAATTACAGGTTTTTGTATGGAAGTACCTGAAATGGGAGACTTTGAAAGGCCACACAATAAGAAAGCATGTTCTCCAGCAGAATGGGTGTAGAGTCCACTGATGGGGTTATTTCAGCCTTCCTGCTCAGACTAAGACAGTGATGGCGAACCTTTTAGAGACCGAGTGCCCAAACTGCAACCCAAAACCCACTTATCCATTGTCGAGTGCCGGGTGGGCGTGGCCCATTGGGTGGGCGTGGCTGTGGTGGTAACGGCAGACTGGGGTGGGACTAAAAAGTTCAATCAATCAATTCCAACTTTGCAAGATCTTTTTTTTCCCGCGAGAAGTTGAAATTGACTGATTGATTGAACCTTTTTTTTTTGCACATGGCGGCGGAGGCCTAAAATGAAAAGGTTTTATAAAACCCAGCTGAAGGCCTAGGACTGGGGCGACGGTGTGCATGCCCACAGAGAGGGCTCTGAGTGCCGCCTCTGGCACCCGTGCCATAGGTTCGCCACCACTGGACTAAGACAAAAAAAACTTTGCCACGCCTCTCTCTGGGTGTGTCTTCCCCAGTTTTTTGTCTTAGTCCGAGCTCAGCAGACGTGTTTTTCAAGGCTCCTTAGCTAGGCCAGATTAATTCTATTGTTTTTTACTTCAAATAAAAATAACTTTTTTCTGGATTATTGTGATGGTTTGCTTCACAAAGCTTGCTAAAACAAGACAAAGATTGGGTTCCAAAATATGCTGGGCCACAAAGTCCCCACTCCATTTTAGGCTTGTGCAGCAAATTGTGTGAACCCAGGCAGTAAAGATCTGAGGGCTGAGCAAGGATTTGAACTAGGATCATTCCAATCCTACAGCCCAACCATTTTCCTGGATAGATAGGCAAGTTTTTCAGATTCCCTGCCATCTCATTTCTCACCTCTTTCTTATTCTCTGGCTAGGTTCACCCAACATACTTAACTTGGTTAGTGAATTAACCCAATTTTCTAGATTTGCACACAATGCAGAATAATCAAATTGCCCAAAGCTGCTGGCTTTGCACAATATATTAAGCTACTACATAAAATCATACATGATTAACGGTAAAAAGCTTTAATGTACATTGTATTGTTAGTACAGCTACTAAGACTTTCCTTGACCTGGCTAAGAATGCTGTGGGAGTGCAGCTACTGAATCATCAACCAGCCAACACACTAAGCAAACAAGCAAGAAAGTCCGAGATTAAAACTAATTAAGCTTAACATATATGAATGCAGCTACCAAGGCTACTCACTGACCTAATTAAGTACGCTGTGTGGATACAAACCCCAAAGGATTTATATGCAATAGGGGCAATGTGTTTTGGGCTACGGGTGAGAAGGCAGCAGAATATTTCAAAATGTAAGAATATACAGAATAACAGAGTTGGAAAGGACCCTGTAGGTCATCTAGTCAACCCCTGCTCAAGCAGGAGACCCTATACCATTTCTGACAAATGACTGTTTAGTCTCTTCTCAAAAGCCTCCAGTGCTGGAGCACCCATAACTTCTGAAGGCAAGCTGGTTGATTGTTCTCATCGCCAGAAAATTTCTCCTTATTTCTAGGTTGAATCTCTCCTTGATCAGTTTCCATCCATTGTTCCCTGACTGGCCTTCGGATGCTTTGGAAAATAGGTTGTCCCCCTCCTCTCTGTGACAGCCCCTCAAATACTGGAAGACTGCTATCATGTCACTCCTGGTCCTTCTCTTCAACAGACTAGCCATGCCCAGTTCCTCCAACCGTTCTTCCTATGTTTTAGCCTCCAGTCCCCTGATCATCTTTGTTGCTCTTCTCTGCATTCTTTCCAGAGTCTTTTTTATAGTGTGGCGACTAAAACTGGATGCAGCACACTATAAAAAAGATTTAACAGACATGTAAGATGCCTATCCCTTACAACAGCAACGATAATTACAATGACACCATGAGTGGTTGAGAAACAGATTCTTGGGACATTTAAAGAAAGAAAAGTTAAACTTGCAAGTAGATTTCACACATGTCAGGGTGCTCCATTATCCCAAAAATGAACCACTGATGTAGACAGTGCCAGCAATGTTTTCTGCACAGCCATTCCCTCCCCCCCCCCCAAAAAAAAACCCCTGGACATCCTTCTCCTCCATAAATCCTTCTGCCTGTTGCCCAAAATGCCCCCTGTCTGCTATGTCGTCATGCAGCCTGTTCTAAATCCATCAGCCAGACAGATTGGCGTTTCCACAGCAACAAGCCAAGGCAACAGCCACCCAGCTGTCAATCATTCCAGCCGCCACGAAGTCAGCTGGCCAAAGTTCCAATGCTGCCCCCAGAGCGGCATGGTCGCCAAGCCCCTTCCCCAGTAACCGGCTTGGCCAGTTGGCACGGCCCTCTGTAGGTCAGCCTCTCTCTCTCTCCCCCTCCCTCCCCACACAACAGGTAGCCCAGGAGTGGGTCTAGCCAAAGCGCCTTCCTGTGGGGGTTGTGTTGTGTAGCTGTGTGTGAATGAGAAGCCATTGCTCTTGACGTCAATGGGCACACTTCGGCATCTGGTGCGAGACGAGGGGAATGCATGCAGAGGAGTTATGCAAACCGAGACTGTCTCATTGCTATGCAGTTTCTAACATTGCTGCCAGCAGCTTCAAGGAAGGGAAGGTAGAAGACAAGCAGGGTCAGGAGGGCTCCAGGCGTGTTATGCCGATAGGTTGATGGGAGAAGAGCCAGCAG
This sequence comes from Protobothrops mucrosquamatus, assembly GCF_001527695.2. Lineage (NCBI taxonomy): Eukaryota > Metazoa > Chordata > Lepidosauria > Squamata > Viperidae > Protobothrops > Protobothrops mucrosquamatus. Next base: position 121,585 of record NW_015387055.1, on the reverse strand, counting down.
GAATCACAACGTCTACGCTTCAGGGCTACGGGAAGAGCGTCTGAGTTAACTTGGTTCCTGAATTAACTCCTCTCCTGGGGTTGCCCCGTCCAGTAAATCATCATCTAACCAAATGAGCTGGGCTGACAACACTATGCTAAAAAGCCTAACCAAGGTTAGCACTCCCCAAGCAGAGCACGTGGGGGAAAGGCAGCCGCTACCTCATTTTAACTGTATTTAATTAACACCATTTTCATTTAAGCTTAAATTTAAAATTCAATCAAGTTACATTTTAATTTAAAAGAGCCAATCCCCCTGCCCGCCATTGAAAAAGCGTGTTCTTCAGACGGAATGGAAGCGTAAGACCAGGACAAACCAGAACAGAGATTCTGGGGGCTGCGATCACAAACCATGTGGAGCGAAACAAGGTGCGACAGAGTTCAGCTGGGCATATGCAACGTATGAAAATAAGCTAAAACGTTTGGGTAGGTTGTTGTTTAGCATGTTGCCTTGCTGTCACGTTAAGCCAAAATATTGTGTGTGGGTGTGGGTTTTTTGTTGTTTTTTTGTTTTGGTTTGGGTCCTGCATTTTATTTATTTTTATTTATTCAATTTGGAGACCACCCAATTCCCAAAAGACTTTGAGCAGCAGAAAAAAATGAAAACCAAACAATTTAAAAAAATTGCATTCAGAAGACTGCGGCCACTAAATGTACCCCAAACCAGCAAAAATAAACAAAGGCTCAACATCCAGCCTAGCCCCAGTCCTGAGAGTCTAGGGACCCCATTATAATTTGGGGTCCGAATTTAGAATGCTATATGAACCAAACCATGATTTACATAGTGTGCTAAGTCATCATGAGTTACTTCCATGATGCTGGCCATCATTATTTGTTTATTTAACAAATTTATATGGCTGCCCTTTTCACTGAATTTGATTCTGGGAGGTGTACAACCAACAATTAAAATAATGACACAACTGTCAAAACAACTTTTTAAAAATAAGTAAAAGCAAGATGGCGGGAGAAGAGCATCCATCGAACCTTAAATCCCCATATGCAAACGACGGTTTCTAGACTACGTTTCTGCCTATAAATCTGATCAACTGGGCTTTTTCTACAAATAAAATCAAGCAATCTGCGAATCTTATCATCCACTGCGACGTGTGGTTTTTTTTTCCTGACTTCAATCTTTCAAGGAGCTTTTTGTAAAGGAGCTCTTTAATAAATGATGGGGGGCTCCAGCAAATGAGAAAAAACTGGGTCCAGATTTGTAGGGAGCAAGTCGGCTGGGCACTCCTCGTATCAGCTGAGTGATGCTCAGAGACATGGCAGGCAGCAAGGATGCCCTCAAGCAGTTCTGAATAGCCAGGCTTCCTGACCATGGTAATTTCCCACAATGCCCTGGAGACACATTATACCAAAGGCATTGTGGGAAATTAAACATAGTGGCTAGACCCAGAGGCCTGAGACCCTGAGGCACTGGCTCGAAGCTGACCTTGTTTTCTCCAGGACCAACACTTGTAACCAGGAAGTTCTTTTTTCTGCCTCAATTTAGGACCCTCAAACAGATTTCACATATTTTGAGGAAGGTTTGATGGGGGCTGAAAAATAGGACACATCACCGTGAAAATCAAAGGTGAAAAGTGTAGAGTTACGAAGTCAAAGACTGCATTTTTCTCTTTGCACACTCTTTCTAGAGTCTCAACATCTTTTTTTATATCGTGGTGACCAAAACTGGATGCAATACTCCATACACACACACACACACAAACACACACACATCCCTTCTACGCAGCACTCGCAGTGTCCTTGAAAACATTATCCCCCATATCGTATTTTTTGAACCACGCACTTGCAGTTTCCCACAATCCCCTGAAATGGTGCTAAGTAGGGGGCACTTTGACAAATGAAGATAACAATTAGGTTGCGATGATCTCCAGACAAGGAATATTCTATAAGCAGCGTCTTTGTGACTCTTTCTTTCACCAAGATTCGACTCTCAAAGGCTGAATGCTATTGGTGTGAGGTGGACAAAAGGTGGCGAAAACTGCGAGGACTAGAACCTTGGAAGGAAAAGCACGGAAAGAGACACAAGGAAATCTTCGGGAAGTGGGGTTTTCAGGAACAGGAGAAGAGAAATAGACTTTGAGAGGTATTCTGACTCAGAGTCAGCGAGCGTGAGAGAAAGACGGCAGATTTGAAGCCAGCAAGCAGGCAACAGGTTTCGCAACACATTTTTCAGACGATTAAACCCAATTCAAAAGAAGTGGAGGAGAGCTGCAGTTGGACCGGCATCTGCCGTTCCATCCAAGGGATGGAAACTGAACTGGAGATTTTCACTGCTGCCACTAGAAGCAAAGCAATGACATCACCATTTCCCTGCAACATCAGGAGCATACCTGTCCTTCACTGGACCCATTCCCAGCACAGAGAAATTGGGCCTCTTTCCTCAGTTACAGAACGTGAACGGACGAGAGCTGGGGAAGGTAAGGAAATGGGGGCCAAGCTGCTTCCAATCCCAAGTCAGGGGTATGATTATTGCAACCTCTTTCTATTATGCAGCATCCTTTACGGTGTGCCAGGTGTTAGCCGGAAAAGGGAGGCTGTGAGTCTTTGCTTACAATCCAGCTGAGATAAATTAAAAAACAAAACAAAACAGAAGGGTAAACAGGGCAATCTTTCAGTGGTTGGGTTCAGACAACATGTTGAGACTCTAGAAAGAGGGCAGAGAAGAGCCACAAAGATGATTAGGGGACTGGAGGCTAAAACATATAAAGAATGGTTGCAGGAATTGGGTATATGTCTAGTTTAATGAAGAGAAGGACGAGGGGGGACAGGATAGCAGCGCTCCAGTATCTCAGGGGCTGCCCCAAAGAAGAGGGAGTCAAGCTATTCTCCAAAGCAGGACAAGAAGCAACAGATGGAAACTCATCAAGGAGAGAAGCAACCTAGAACTAAGGAGAAACTTCCTGACAGTTAGAACAATTAACCAGTGGAACAACCTGCCTCCAGAAGCGGTGAATGCTCCAACACTGGAGGTTTTTAAGAAGAGACTGGACAGCCATTTGTCCGAAATGGTATAGAGTTTCCTGCCTGAGCAGGGGGTTGGACTAGATCACCTCCAAGGTCCCTTCCAACTTTATTATTATTATTATTATTATTATTATTATTATTATTATTATTATTATTATTATTATTATTATTGCTACTGCTACTACTACTACTACTACTATTATTATTATTATTATTATTACATGGTGATCCCTGGTAACCTTAATTCAACAGTTAGCTCTTGATCAAACCATCGCTGGCACCCCAACAGAGAACAGCTGATTGTGAGGATTGCTTGGCCCAGCATGCCAAGATGAGGCTGGGTTCCCACAACATGCCAACCCACACACCCACCAACTCTTTTTGAGCAGCTCCCGCTACGGGGGAGCCTCTGCTCTCCCCTGCCTCTTTTCGATCCGAGCTTCTTACCTTCACTGCAAAACTTGCCCTGGAAGCCGGTGAGGCGGCAATCACACTGCACTTCGCTGTTGACCACCGTGCAGATCCCGCCGTTGACGCAGGGGTTCTGCTTGGCGCACAGATATTCCATGTCGCTGCGGATGCCCTGGCTCCCCAGGAGGGCGGGGGGCATGTCTCCCACTTTGAGGTTTGCCACCATCCCGCGAAAGGGCATCTCGTACTTGACCGTGCTGAGCGTCAGGGCCGACAAGCGGACGTCCGGCGGGATGCCGCCCACAAAGAGATCGCTATCCACCGCCATGTCACGCCGCTTCGACTTGACTTCGGCCACCCGGGCTTCGCCGTCCACCACCAGCATGGTCTCCCGGTAGTTGCGGGTCAGGAGTACCATGTGCCAGCGGTCGTCATTGATGGGGGTCTCCAGGTGCAGGCTGGCTGGCTCCGCGCAGGAGATGGTGAAGCGCAGCCGGAAACGACCCTCCAAGATCAAGAGTTCCAGGAAGTCACAGTTGCCCCCATCGTCCAGGTACAAGACCAGAGCGCGGGACACGTTGGTCTTGATGCTGAAGCTCAGCTCCCCGGAGGAACTGGCATCCCACCGGGCGTAGCGAGCCCACTGCCCCGGCGCCCCCCCAAACTCCAAGGCTGCTCCCCCGGCTCCGGGGCCCAGGACCAAGCCCACCAGCAATGCCAGAGGCACCAGCAAACAGACCGACTTCGCCATGGCAGGCCCACGGTCAAGCGGGGCCCCCTTGGGGACACCCTCAAATCCTCATGAGACGGGAGGAGAGCAAAATCCTGCAGGAGGAAGGTCGGTCCAAGGGTGGCTCCTTAGACGAAAGAGCCCGTGAGGCTGCGGAAGGAGGGGACGAGATTTCCTGCGTAGGAGAGGGCCACGGAAGTCCTTTGCGTCGGTCCCCTTCCCAAGAGGGAAGGTGGCACTCACAGACTGGCATACAGCATCTTCGTCCGCAGCCGGCTGGGCAAGCTGAGCCGAGTTTCACCCCCCAAAGAGAAGGCCGCTCCCTGCCACCAGCAACTCCTCAAGGTTCACTGGAGGGAAAGCCCTCCAGGTGCGCTCTGAGCTCAGCCTGGAATGCGCATCGTCAAGATGTTCAGATCTGGAAAGAGAATGGAAAGGAAAGAAAAGTAGATTTGTGAAAGGGAGGGAGAGAGAAAACTGGTCTATTATCTCCTCTGTTTTAATCAATTTCTTTATAATCAGCCTGGTCTTGGGAGGGGAGCAGACAGCCACAACTGTGGAGCGTCCAGCGTTAGTGCTCCAAAACTGAATCTAGGCCTGTGGTGGCGAACCTATGGCATGGGTGCCAGAGGCAGCACGCAGAGCCCTCTCTGTGGGCACGCGCGCCGTCGCCCCAGTCCTAGGCCTTCAGTTGGGTTTTATAAAACCTTTTCGCTTTAGGCCTCCGCCGCCGTGTGCAAAAAAAAAAAAGGTTCAATCAATCAGTCAATTTCAACTTCTCGCGGGGAAAAAAAAGATCTTGCAAAGTTGGAATTGATTGATTGAACTTTTTAGTCCCACCCAGTCTGCCGTTATCACCGCAGCCCAATGGGACACGCCCACCCAATGGGACACACCCATCCAATGGGCCATGCCCACCCAGCACCCGAAGATGCATAAGTGGGTTTTGGGTTGCAGTTTGGGCACTCGGTCTCTAAAAGGTTTGCCATCACTGATCTAGGCTCACAGTTCACCCAGATCCCCATTGCTAGAAAAGGATTTCCAGAAGCTGCTTAGCTACGACTCCCATCCCGCTGGCTGACTCTGGCAAGAGTTGCTGCCCAAAGCGTTTAAAAGTGAAAAGCGAACAGGGAATAAGGAACAACACAAAATTCCACAGCAAGTTAAGCCAGATTCTCCAGCTGACAGAAAGCCTTTATTCGCACATGCTTAATCTGGTTAGCTGTGGAATTTTATTTATTTTATTTTATTTTATTTTATTTAGAAAACTTATATTGCTGCTTATTTGCGGGTAATTAATACGGTAGTCTTTTTTACAACCATTCATTCAGTGACTGTTTGAAGTTGTGATGGGGCTGAAAAAAGTGATTTCTGACAGGGGTGTCAAACTGCCGGCCCGCGGGCCAGATGCGTTCATGGCGAAACCGCGCCCACCCCATTGCCAGCAACGGGAAAAAAGTCACGATACGTCGCGATACGTCACGTGACGTTGTGAGTTTGACACCCCTGATTTATGACCAATCCTCATGCTTATGACTGTGGCAGTAAGCCCGCAATCACAGGTCGCAGCGTCCTGGGGTCAAATGATTGCCACTTGTGACCTTCCCAGCTGGCTTCCAACAAGTCAAGAGGAGAAGCCATATTTGTTTAACAACGCCGGTGGTTCACTTAATGACTAAGCAAAAATGGTGGTAAAATTGGCCATGACTCGCTTGACTGCATCGCTTAGCGACCAAAGTTCCAGTCCCAGATTTGATCATAAGTCGAGGACTACCTGTAGTTGCGCCGACACCACCTATTGTAATAAGTTAACTCCTGTTACCTTTTTTTTTCTAGTTTCATTTCCTAGACCAGACCAGCCCGTTTGATGAACGTCTGACTCACTGTATTGTGTAAATACAGAAAAATGGAATTATTCAGTACCCAAGCGAGGTCTGTCATACGAAAGTAGTTATTTAACGGGTTTTTTTCAGAGTGAGAATGTGTGTATGTATATTTTGTGTTCTGCTCACGGGGACCAATAGAACACATCGTCTCTTCTAGCTTTGGAGATCGTAACAAGTATAGCCCATTTCGTGAAAAGAGTGTTTCTTCAGCCGTGAGGACTAGAAACATATCGATTTCCAAATTAAAATGTGATTCTCCCTCCCTCCCCAACCCCACCCCCAGGAATCCGCCTCCCTGAGCTGGGGAGAAGGAACTGTCCACCTTCTCCCGCATCGCCAGCTTCCATCCTCCCGCCCCATCCGAGCCGGATCGGGGCCTTCCGGTGCCATTCCGTGTGCTAATGCAATGCAAATTTCATCCCCATCAAATTGCTTTTTTGGAATGATTACCCTTGTAACTGACTGTCAAAGATGCAATTTATTTCCAGCCCTCCCCTCAACGCCTGCTGCTCAGGAAGGGGTGAGCACGGCTCTGCATCTTGTTACTTTCTAAGAGCCTGATTATTTATAGCAAGGGAGTGGGAACAGAGAGAAGGTGCAACGAGCAGGAGCAAAGGGGTAGGGGGGCAGGTAAGGTACCCCAGCTTACACCTCCCAAAGCACCCCCTTCGTTTTGTGCCCCCTCGTTGACAGAGGTGGTGAGGATTCCTCTCTTGCTCTCCAATGCCACTTTCAGCCACCTGTCAGCACTTGCTCCACTTAACCTGGAGCTGGCGTTTTAATTCCCATCATCCACAACCACATCAATAGGAGTAGATAATATGCTTTTTTTCTAGACCTTAATAGGGCTCTTCAGCTGCTTAGAGCCAATTATTTTCATTAGAAAGGAAGGTGGGGGGGGGGAACTGGGTTTTTTTTTTATTTTATTCCCAGGGACTAGAAGCATAGCAGAGCTGGTTGCAAAAACCAGTTGCAAAGGAAGAGAGGGAAAGAGCAAAGCCACTCTAAAAAAAACTCCAAAAGCGGTTTCTCCCATTTGAGCATCCTTGAGTTGCATCGGGGTTACAGGGCCACTCATCCAGAGCTATGATGGATAGGGATTATGGTGTTTGTAGTTGCTGCTCTATGCCCCCCTGGGCTCCCCCTTTGAAGATTGCGAGGGGGTCAGTTTCCATGGCAATGGTGAGCGATACATGGCATCATGCAAATGATCTGCACCAAGGGGTTATTTATAAATCCTTGTCTGTTGCAGCTCATTGGTTAATGAGCCTAATTAACATTCGGCTTCTAATTAGCCAATCAAATTAAAACCCACACCTGCAAAGTCTGAATTGAAGTCTGAGTTAGCTGCAACCCAATCCTCCCCCTCACCGACCACGTACACAAATACGTTTGAAAGGCTGCAGAGGATCCAGACCTCCCCCTCCCCGTTTAAAAATATATACATTTTCCCCTCTTTTCTAGCCCAGTCAAAGTTTAAACACTGCAAAGTTTAAACTCCCTGACCGAGTGCACACAACGCACATCATCAAACCAGGTTTTAAGCGTGTTATCCAAACTCAGGCCCTTGGATAAGTTTACAGTTCTGACCTCTTTGGCAAACCCCAAATTGGTCAATTCCTCACGGGTTGTTAATTTGGGAGCCAGCCTCCATTCAATGCTCCAAAACTCGCATAGAAGCATCTCCTGCAGCTCGCAATGCGCCTTCCTCAAAAGCAAACTGCATTCATATCATGATCAACATTATTATTACCATCACCAGCCTTGTCATTGTGTTATTATCATCAGTCCTCGTGCAGCAGGGATGGGGCACGTTACAAGTGCCTTCCTCAAAAAATCCTTCAAATCATACAAAAGCAAGACTGCCCCTGCCAAAATACTGTAAATGTTTAATTTCAGCAACATTGCATCAAAACTAGAAAAGCGATTCCTAGAGACAAAAGCACACACAGATTCTACCACGGCTGCCCCACCCTGGCTGGGAAAAACTATTCATCTGAAGTTCAATAAAGACCAAAATTTTATTTAGCTGATCCACTGATACCACTCCAGATTAGCCCAGAGTGGATTTCCATAGTTCTACACCCTATGGTACTGCTCACAATAACCCTGTAGAGGAGATCAGATTGAAAGAGGAAGCTTATCTAGTGTGGATTTTTGACAACATGTGAACCTCAACAATCTACTAAATTAGAATTCATCAAGCATTCCAAAAGAGATTTTTTTT
>NW_015387055.1:106797-110288 GCF_001527695.2 Protobothrops mucrosquamatus | reverse complement strand
ATCCAGCAGTAAAAAGAGACAGCGGGAGATTTGCATTGTCAGACTTGCAAGATTCTGTTAACGAAGCCGACTGATGTCAGCCTTTGAAGGAGACCAGACCCGAAACACAACAAGGTGAGCTATATAGTGACACCTCGGTCCACGTCGGTAATTCGTTCCAGAAGATGCACCGAAGAATAAAACTTACGGGTACCGAGAAAACCACGTGACCCACTATTTTGGCTAGAAGAAACAGCGAGACATCAAGAGGCAGCCGACATCAACAAGTTCTTCCTCGCATGTTGACTAGCAGGAGAAAGGAGATGGATGCTGGGACGAGATTTCTGTTTCAAAATGGATCGAATACCGAATTTGCCGAGTTTTGAAGCAGTCGAGGGCTGAGGTATGACTGCCATTCTGCTTTATTGTAGGGCTACATTAACCGAATCTTGCAAGTCTGGAAGTATAAATCTCCCGCCGTCTCTTTCTCTGTCTGTTATGCAGCTAAGGGCTGCCCCCACCACTGTCTCTTTCCCTCATTTCTCAAGGTCATTCACACATTACCATTACAACAGGGCAGCCCCGACAAGCATAAAAAGCAAGCGAGCTTCGATCACACACCATCGCAACTGCCCTCTTGATTTTTTTCTACCGTATCTTGGAGACACCCTTGGCCCCGGGCCTTAAAATCTCTACACATTGCCCAAATTTTGCCCTTTCCTGTTTGGAGATGCCAAGTGCCCCCTCCCAATCTGGAGCCAACAGGATCTCCTTCCCTACCCAAAGGCGAGGAGGGAAATCCAGGCTGACTTGTTCCCATCCGTCACACGACAGGCAGATATGCAGGCCAGGTTCCACACCGCCTTTCATCCAGGATAACAAACCGTCATTCCCAAATGCCACAAAGGATGTGCTGCCCAAACAATCAACCATATTTGGACTTAAATGATTGGCTGGTTCACCCAGTGCACTAAGAAAGATGGCTGGGTTCCTACCACCGACTAACCACCCAAACTCTACCATCTCAATATGGGCTAGGCCAGGGGTAGGCCACCTTGACTCTTTTATGACTCGTGGACTTCAACTCCCAGAATTCCTGAGCCAGCCTGGCTCAGCTTGGAAACCTCTCCCTTTCCCCTCAGCATGGCTGGCTCAGGAATTCTGGGAGTTGAAGTCTACGAGTCATAAAAGAGCCAAGGTTGCCTACCCCTGGTCTAGGGTCTCCTGCTTGAACAGGGGGTTGGACTAGAAGACCTCCAAGGTCCCTTCCAGCTCTATTCTGATTCACAGATTCACAGATTATCCAACAGGACAGGTTGAATTATCTAGGATAGGATAGGATAGGATAGGATAGGATAGGATAGGATAGGATAGGATAGGATAGGATAGTATTAGAATATAAATTAGAATATAGAATAGAATAGAAAATAGAATAGAGGGGAAAGGGAGAGGTTTCCAAGCTGAGCCATGCTGGCTCAGGAATTCTGAGAGTTGAAGTCCAAAAGTCATAAAAGAGCCAAGGTTGCCTACCCCTGGGCTAGGCTAATGTGTTTTCCCCCAAGCAAAAATAAAAATAAAAATAACAATTTAATTGTGAAAAGGCTGAACGGAGTAGAGAGCTGAGCATGATTGTCCATGGTTTAAACAGAATCTCAGGCTTCTCATTAACCGCCTATCAGTGCAAAGAATCCTGGATCACACACCTAACAACTGCTTGGTTAATGGCCACTATCAATAAGGCAATTATCCCTGTCGGAACCTCTGTATTGAAGCTTCCCTTGCCTTCTCCTTTAACTATAGCTAGTCCTTCACTTACAACCACTCATTTAGGACCGTTCAAAATGATGACCGAAAATACGTGACTTACGACTGCTCCTCGCGCTTACGACCATCCCCACAGTCACACGATCAAAATTTGGGCGCTTGGCAAATTGGCATGCCTTTCTGAAAATTGCACTGCCCTGCAGCTGAGCCCAAAATTTATGTTGCTCCGTGAAACGTAAATTTTGCCCCCATTTTACGACCTTTCTTGCCACCGTTGTTAAGTGAATCACTGCAGCTGTTAAGTTAGCCGCATGGTTGTTTAAATGAATCTGGCTTCCGCATTGAGTTTGCTTGTCAGAAGGTCACAGAAACAGGTCACGTGACCCCGGGACACGGCAACCGTCATAAATAGGAGTTGGTTGCCAAATTTTGATCCTACGACCAAGCAGATGCTGCATTGGTCGTAAGTGTGAAAAACGGTCACAAGTTATTTTTTCAGTGCTGTTGTAACTTTCAACGGTCACTAAATGAACGGTTGTAAATCAAGGACTACCTGTATTGCCAACAATCTGGGTCCTCATTTTACAGACCTCGGAAAGATAGCAGGCTGAGTCAACCTTGAGCCGGTCAAGAAATCTGCTAAATCTTTTAAGATGCCACAAGATTCTGCTTCTGAAGAGGCAAATTCTTCCAATGATCTTGCTCTATCTGCTCTCATCATGATTTATGAATCAAATTCCTCTTTCTTTAAAAAAAAAGATTGCCTTATTTTTCCTTTGGCATCCCAGCCTTGCCTCAAAAGCACTCCATAAGTCTGACGGCAAATTTATTTTTACCTTTTAATCTCTGTGCAGCACTTACCAAATAGATGGCTTTTTATATGTAGGTCATAATATTACACAGGGAATATATAGTCTGCCTTTCTCTTACCATAACCCCGCAATTAGATCATTCCCTGGCCAGGTTCATACAAGACACTTAACTCCCCAAACCCAAGGACTGTGGGAGCCTGGTTCACACAACACGTTAACAACTCCGTCCTCCACAGCACGGAGAGTTTACGTCTTCAGCATCAAGTCTACAAAGATGCTAACTTAAAGACATCCATGATATAATGTGCTAGGCTGCATTAACAGAGGGATAGAATCAAGATCACGTGAAGTATTAATACCACTTTACAAGGCCTTGGTAAGGCCACACTTGGAATACGGCATCCAGTTTGGGACACCGCGATGTAAAAAAGAAGTTGAGACTCTAGAAAGAGAGCAGAGAAGAGCAACAAAGATGATCAGGGAGCTGGAGGCTAAAACATATAAGGAACGGTTGCTGGAATTGGGTATGTCTAGTTTAACAAAGAGAAGGACGAGGGGGGACATGATAGCCGTGTTCCAGTATCTCAGGGTATGCCCCAAAGAAGAGGCAGTCAAGCTATTCTCCAAAGCGCCTGAAGGCAGGAGAAGAAGCAACGGATGGAAACTAACCAAGGAGAGAAGCAACCTAGAACTAAGGAGAAACTTCCTGACAGTGAGAACAATTTACCAGTGGAACCACCTGCCTCCAGAAGCGGTGAATGCTCCAACACTGGAAGTTTTTAAGAAGAGACTGGACAGCCATTTGTCCGAAATGGTATAGGGTTTCCTGCCTGAGCAGGGGGTTGGACTAGATGACCTCCAAGGTCCCTTCCAACTTTATCATTATTATTATTATTATTATTATTATTATTATTATTATTATTATTATTATTATTA
>NW_015387055.1:93104-104505 GCF_001527695.2 Protobothrops mucrosquamatus | reverse complement strand
TATTATTATTATTATTATTATTATTATTATTATTATTATTATTATTATTATTAATGTTCTTGGTGACTTTCCTTCGATCCAAAAACTAGCAAACCTTTGCAATGAGTAAACGGAGAGCTTCAACCAACCTTATTTAGACCTGGCTCCTAATCTTTTTCTCTCTCCTTTTCATCGCACTGAAAGCCCCTCCAGTTACGGGGTGAGCAAATGTGAGCAGTTTCGCAGCTGGGCCCCTCTGGCCAATTAAGATCCTGTCCAGGCATTTTGATAAATAAAAATAATAATAAGTCAAAAAGTCAAGATGAGGTCCTGTATGGCAAGGCCACACCCTTCTGGACCCATATTTTGACTGATTTTTATTGGTTTATTAAATTACCCTACGGCCCATCTCAGCTGTGGCGGTGGTTACAAAACAGGGTGGGTTTTGCAGGTAAAGACATCCTTCACACAATCACGGATGGGTTTTTTTTTTTCAAACTGCTCCCAGTCGAGACCCCCAAATGTCAACCGGCCACGTCCTTTTGCATCCCAGCAAGGCGAAGATGCACCGGTTGAACTACTTTCTGCTCCAAAATCCTTAAAGGAACAGCGGCCCCTGGCAAATCTTCAAAGCAACCCTGCCTGCTTCCTCTTTTGCAGCTGCAAAGCCAAAGATTTTGTCTTTTTCACACCAACCAAGGCAAATGTGCCACTGATAACAATCTCTCCTCGCCCCCCCCCTCCACACACACACCTTGCACGGTCTCTTAATAATTCAAACCAGAGTCTGTTCCGATTACATCTGAGCCTGTCCTGATGGGATCGGGGATAAATAAAATATTGCTAGTTATTACCCGCCAACAGAAGCACAAAGGGGAGAGATAATAAGGAGGGGGAAGGCAGTTTTAATAAAACGCTTCAGAGCTTTCGGCTCTGCTGACAGCCAACAGCGGAAGGTGCCTCACACTTCAGCTAGATCACCATTTTCGGGGGGGGGGGGGAACCCCTCCCTTCATGCTGCAAAAATCCCGGCAGTGGTGCCGGATTTCTGCATAAGAGGCTGATGGACAACACAGGATGCATTATTTGCACACCAGACGCCAAAGGGAGGAAACAACTAAGAACCTTTTACAGGCAACTGGACTTCCTGGTTAATAATAATAATAATAATAATAATAATGATGATGATGATGATGATGATGATGATGATGATGATGATGATGATGATGATGATGATGATGATAATAATAATAATAATAATAATAAGAAGAAGAAGAAGAAGAAGAAGAAGAAGAAGAAGAAGAAGAAGAAGAAGTAGTAGTAGTAGTAGTTGGAAGGGACCCCAGAGGTCATCTAGTCCAACCCCCTGCTCAGGCAGGAAACCCTACACCATTTCAGACAAATGGCTGTCCAGTCTCTTCTTAAAGACTTCCAGTGTTGGAGCATTCACCACTTCTGGAGGCAGGTTGTTCCATTGGTTAATTGTTCTCACTGTCAGGAAGTTTCTCCTTAGTTCCAGGTTGCTTCTCTCCTTGATCAGTTTCCATCCGTTGCTTCTTGTCCTGCCTTCAGGCGCTTTGGAGAAGAGCTTGACTCCCTCTTCTTTGGGGCAGCCCCTGAGATATTGAAAGATTGCTATCATGTCCCCCCTCGTCCTTCTCTTCGTTAAACCAGACATACCCAATTCCAGCAACCGTTCCTGTGTTTAACTTGGATTCCTGCCCTGAGCAGCGGATTGGACTAGATGACCTCTGAGAACCCTTCCCACCTGCAATTCTTGGATGATCAGTGAACGCCAAAGAGATGTGCTTGACGACCTCTTTTCTTTATCTCCTTCCTCACACACACACACATTGCTTTCAATGGTGCTTACCCTAAATTGCAAATCTTAACATTCACTTAACAACCGGGTTACTAGCTTAACCGGGTTACTAGCTTAAGATTCACTTAACAACTGGGTTACTAGCTTAACAACAGCAGTGATTCACTTAACAACTGTGGCAAGAAAAGTCATAAAATAGGGCAAAACTTACTTAACATAAAGGTTGGGCTCAACTGTGGTCATAAGTTCAGGTCTACCTATATTCTATCAAAACCCAACCAGAGTTTTTTTCTGCTGCCAAAGCAGCTTCTGTTTTTCTACCTCATTTTCAGAGCGCTGGAGAATTCTTTTCAGGTCTTCTAAAGGATGTTTGTGTATATGTGTGTGTGTGTGTGTGTGTGTGTTGGCTACTTAGTTAAACTCAGCTTAAACCGAACTATTCAGAATCAAACCATCCCAAACAAATCTGTTTTTTTTTCTTCTTAAAGAAGTTTGGAAATTAAAACTCTTTCAGCACGGACTGGGCAATAGGAAAGAAAAACGGAAGAATTTTCTATTCTTAGCACAAAAACCACAACTTTTTTTGCAGCCTGGGAGGAGAGACAAGATGCCTAAATTCTCAGGATCTTTAGTTCCCGAAACATATTCGTCTGTTCTCCGGTCCGCATTATATCCCTGCAGGAAAATTAATACACCTGCATTCAGACATTACGCAAAGCTAAGGTATCAGGGCTGTTTGTGGTGCAACATGTTGTGGGAACCCTGACACTGAATACAAAAATGGTGTGATGCAAAAATCACGCTAACTTACTCTCCATGTTTATGTGCCAGGCCAGACTGGGGCATGTTGACCCATGTTTAGAGGTCTATATGAAGCCAGCCTTGGCAGCACTGGGAAACAGTGGGATCCAAATACAGGGAGTCCCTCGCACACATATACACACAACCCACACTGCAGATATGCCAAGCAGGAGAGTCAAATGCCGTATATCTGGTGCCACTCATGCTGAACGACTGCACAAAATCATGCCGAATAATTGCACAAAATTATCAGCGCTCTCCGTTTTTCCCCCAATACTTTCTGCCCATTAGGCAGCCTTTCCACAGGTTTACATCCAGCTGTGGCACAGCTGGGTATTCCAATGCAGTTCTAAGTCCAATTCACCCCCGAGGGGCACCTGCCAGTAAGATTTAAAAAGACAAACAAACTCTTTTCAGAGTGGAGGTCAGCTCCTGTTTGTCTACGTGTTTTCTTGGCAATGGCATGCACGATTTTTTTTTTAAAAAAGGAGGTTTTTTTAATTAAAAAACATTACATTAATTGATTCAACAGTTCATCAATGGAACAGCTTGTTTCCCAGAGCTGAGGGTACTTCATCACTGGAGGTTTTCAAAAATAGACTAGATCGGTATGGTATAAGATCGCCTGCCTTGAGCAGGGGTAGGTCTAGAAGACTTCTGAGGTCCCGTCCAGCCCCATCATTCTATGTTCTATGTCTGTCCATTTTGTCCTGGGTTGGCAAGTGGGTATAGGAAAGAGGCTGGGTTTACACAACGCGCTGTTTCTTGAATTTAATTTCAGTCTTAATTTCAATCTCAATAAATAAAACGTGCTAAACTTTCCATTCTTATCTGCCGTCTTACTTTTTCCAGTGGTTCCCCCATCCAAGAACTAACCAGAACTTAGCTTTGCCAGATCAGTCAAGAATTGGCCGCCCCCCTCTAAGTAGTCGAAGAATAATAATTGTTTAGAAAAGAACATGTTTAAAATTAGGGATCTCCAGAATTGGTTCATGAGGACGGAAGGAGTCCAGTCCATTTTTCATGTCAGTAGCTATGATCTCTCAAAGTTGCTACAGTTGAAAAATGCTGGTCTAATGCCGGCTGGGGAGGATGGAATTGTAGTCCAAGAGCCCCCCCCCCCCCGTCTGGGAAAGGTCAAGGTTATTTTCCAGCCCGTGAAATGCTGTTTGTGGGTTATCTTTAGTTGTCACAAAGCAGTTGATTTTTCCTATGTGCTTCCGATTTTGTGGGCATATTGGTTAAGTTGATGCTTTAATTGCTTTGCTACCCGGAGTCATGTTCTGAATCAAATCAAACCATAAACAAATACAGGTCAATTGTTTAAAAGAAAAGGAAAAAAAAACACAGAGAAGGGAACTAATACTACATTAGCTCAGTGTTTTGCCAATCGTGGCCCCTTTAAGAGGGGGTGGACTTCAACTCCCAGAATTCCCCAGCCAGCAAAGCTGTGGTTGTAAGCCAAGCCAAGCCGGCTGGGGAATTCTGGGAGTTGAAGTCCACCCCCTCTTAAAGGGGCCACGATTGGCAAAACACGGTCAGGCCATAAAGCTGAAATGAAAGTTAATGTCCTTTTCGTGGAACAGGCGTGACCCCTGACCCCTCCTCTCCTGCCGCATTTGCGGACTTCCCAGCGGCCCAAGCTTGACCGTTCTGAGAGGCGGTCAATATCCCGATATTGGCTTGGAGGACAGCAATGCTCCGAATTCTTAGCCTCCATTTCCTGACACAGCAAAGCAACTCAGCAGCTCATCCCAACAGGCAGAAACACTCAAGGAACTGGAAGAGCTCCAGGGATCGTTACGCTGGATATAAATCCAGGCCGTCCCCTGGGAGGGAAGCTTATTCCAATCCCTTTGCCTGCTCTCCACGGTTGCTGGATTCCCACAACATCCTCCACCCGTTTGCAAAAGGAACCCACAGGTTAATAATATATTGTTTGCAGATAGCCGATCGTGGGGGGCTTTTTTTCCCACCCCCTCAGGAAAAGTCCTCCCCTCCCAGGGTTTTGCTTAAGACACAATCATATCTGCAGGTACAGGTTAGGAGCAAAATTGAGGACAAGAAGTGAGATTTTGCCCCATTTTACGACCTTTCTTGCCACAGTTGCTAAGTGAATCCCCTGCAGTTGTTAAGTTAGCATCGCGGTTGTAAAATGAATCCGGCTTCCCCATTGACTTGGGTTGTCAGAAGGTTGCAAAAGGGGGTTGTGTGACACCCCCCCAACGACAATGCAACCGTCGTAAATATGAGCCAGTTGATAAGCGTCCAAATTTTGATCACATGACCCTGGGGATGATGTGCTCAAAAGCCAGGTCATTAAGTGTGAAAAACAGTCGTAACTTTTTTCAGTGCCGTTATAACTTCAAACGGTCAATAAACAAATGGTGGTGAGCGGAGGGCGACCCACAATGCACTGGGTTCATACAACCTGTCACACCCCGATTCCAGAATTAAACCCTTTTATGGATGTTTGTAGGGTTCTGAACTGAACCCTACAAAGCAATAGCAACAGTCCGCAAATTAGTCCCTTCTCCAACATTTCCTAACTTGCATCCAGCTCACAAGCAGTCCTCAAGTTACAAGCATTTGTTCAGCGACGGTTCGAAACCACAACAGCATTGAAAAAAGCAACTGATGAGCAGTCCTCACCCTTACGACCACTGCAGCCTCCCCTTGATCCCATGAGCAAAATTCAGGCACTTGACCACTGACATGTATTTAGGATGGTCGCCGTGTCCAGAAGTCATGTGATCTCCATCTGCAACTTTCCCAGCTGGCTTCCAACAAGCAAAATCAATGGGATTCACTTAACAACCACTGATTCGCTTAACAACCTCAGCGATTCGCTTAACCACCATAACAAAAAAAAAAGGCTGTAAAATCAGACGTGGCTCGCTTAACAAGCGCCTTGCTTAGTAACAGAAATTCTGGTTGAACTGTGACTGTAAGTCGAGGATTTCCTGCACACACAGGCTTAGGCTAGCAAAGGTGAAATCTATCAGATGGCCTCAGTTGTCCTAGATGGAAAATGGGAA
The DNA here is from genome assembly GCF_001527695.2 of Protobothrops mucrosquamatus. Lineage (NCBI taxonomy): Eukaryota > Metazoa > Chordata > Lepidosauria > Squamata > Viperidae > Protobothrops > Protobothrops mucrosquamatus. The sequence continues at coordinate 98,865 of NW_015387055.1, read as the reverse complement.
TCCTTTTAATGATCAAGAGGAAAATAACTACTGGTAGCTGTAGATCAGAAGGTCAAAAGTTTCTTTCGCATTAAAATTCCCAGATAAACTGCTGTATTCTTAGATTTTAAAATTTGGTTTAATTCGGTTTTACAGGGGGGGATTGTATATATGCCTCTGTTTTAAATATGTTGTGAGCCGCCCTGAGTCCCGTTGGGAGAAGGGCGGGATATAAATTAAATTAAATAAATAAAAAATAAATAAATAAATAAAATTTGAGAAGCCAAATCCATATTCTTAGATTTCGGGGAGGCCTTTTCAACCTGACAGAGCCAGAAATATTCATTTCATCTTGGTGGGAGGCAGGAGAACTGGCAGCCTGGCTCCCTATTAGCATACAGTATCTTCTTTCTGATAAAATTGGTTTTAAAAACCAGTTTCCAAGATTGCAATCGGACCCATTAAAAAAAAAAGGCACCACACCCCCCACAACATCAAGTAACAACAGCAACAAAATACTCACTACTGCAAATCACGTTATCACATTTAAAAAGGGCCAAGGGGGGCGGGGAATCAATCATAGTCAACCCAAGGTTTATGTTGGGTATTTTTCCTGCTGCAAGGACAGAAATTATTTACGTAAAATTTAATTTGGGCCAATACTTACTGTCAGGCCGAAGGAAGAGCTGTGAGCCCAGGAAGTTACATTTCTGGAAGATTGTTGCCCTTTTTTAGCATTGTTTACATGTTCTAATGGGCTACAAGAGGCAGCCAGTCTTGAAAAAATATTTTAAATTAACAGAGTGGGGGCGGTGGGGGGGGGGAGAGAATAGGAATAAAGAGGTGGGGAAAGAAGAGTTTCCAAAAAGGAAAGCAAACGATCCAGATAGAAACAGATAAATAAACAAACACATCAACCAGCAAGCATGTAGACACACAAACACACACACACACACACACCCCATCTGGAGTGAATTAGCACCAAATTGTAGTGTGCATATTTAAAGGGGAAGATAAGAAAACACAATGGGATCCCTAAGAGGCTTTGGGACTTTTTATAAAACCTAAGATGATAACACATCCTCCAGCAAAACTGGTTCAGATGAATGCTTTGTAAATTATACAGGAGAAAGTACAAGTCTGTGCACGCTATTATACACACATCAAAAAAGGGGGAAAAAGGGGAAGAAAAAGGAACTCCTTTAGGATCCTGGTTCCCCATGTCATTAGCCTACCTGCAGGTGGAACTGGGGCTCCTTCTGGGACTGCATCAAGCAGGGGGTTGGGCTAGATGACCTTGCAGACACAACATCCCAACTTCACCAGTCTACAGTCTAAGTCAGGGTTTCTAAATCCTGGCAACCTGCCTACCCATTTTCCTGTCACTAAGTGAGACATTTGTTAAAAGAGTTTTGCCCCATTTGATTGCCATGGCTGTTAAATGAATCACTGCTGTGGATAAGTTGGTAACCCGGTTAAGTGAATCTGGCTTCCCCCATTGACTTGGCTTGGCCGAAGGTCGCAAAAGGGGATCGCGTGACCTTGGGAAACAGCGACGGTCGTAAGTATGAATCAGTTGCCAAGCCTCTGAATTTTGATCACGTGATCCAGGGGGGAGGCGACAAAGATTGTTAAGTGTGAAAAACAGTAATAAGTCACCGTTTTCAGTGCTGTGGTAACTTTGAACGGTCACTAAATGAACAGTTGTACGTCGAGGACCGCCTTTAGAGGCAGATCTTGGCTTACGACCCTAAAACTGAGCCCAAATTTTCTGTCGCTAAGCGAGACAATTGTGAACTGAGTTTTGCCCTGTTTTATGACATTTCTTGCCGCAGTTGTTAAGTGAATCACATGGTCATTAATTCAATCTGGCTTCCTCCACTGACTTTGCTCGCTGGGAGCCAGCTGGGAAGGTCACATGACTTCAAGTCATGGCAACCATCATAAATATAGGTAGTCCTCGACTTACGACTATAATTGAAACCCACATTTCAGTTGCTAAGAGAGACAGTTGTTAAGTGAGATTTGCCCCATTTTACGACTTTTTGCCCCATTTATTAAATGAATCACTGTAGTTGTTGAGTTAGTAACACAGCTGTTAAGCAAGTCCGGCTTCCCCATTGACTTTGCTTGTGAGAAGGTCGCAAAAGGGGATCACAGGACCCCGGGACACGGCAGCCGTCATAAATATGAGTCAGTTGCCGAGTGTTCAAATTTTGATCACGTGACCATGGGGAGGCTGCAACGGTCGTAAGTGTGAAAAGCGGTCCTAAGTCACTATTGTCAGTGCCGTAACTTCAAATGGTCACTCAATGAGCTATCGTAAGTTGAGGACTGCCTGCATCCAAGTTGCTCCTATCAATTTTAAAGGACTCCAATCCAAACAAAACCCAACCCCATGCGGTAAACTACAACGTGCAGGAACCAAAAACCCAGGTTAGTCAGTAATCACAGGAAGAATCATAGTCTGAGGAATTATATTCTTTTCCAGCACTGGCCTGGTTCACACAATGCATGCAGAGAGAGCTGCAGGCTGAACGGCAAAACCCCTGCAAGCTCATTGTGCATTTCATGTGAATCCACTCAAAATGTTGCCTCTGATGTTCTCCCTTCTGCATAGCAAGTTCCTTGGTGTTAATTATCATTAATTAATTAATCTCCCCTTTCAAAGTACGCTAATTACCTTCCTTTTTCTCTTAGCACCATTTTCAGTGGCCTGCTAGTCAAACGCACAAGAGAGTGCTCAATCTCTACTGCAGTGTTTCTTAACCTTCCTAAGTTTAAGAGTTGTGGAACAACTCCCAGAATCCCCCAGCCTGCGTGCTTCAAGATGGGTGGACTTCAACTCCCAGAATCCCCCAGCCTGCGTGCTTCAAGATGGGTGGACTTCAAACCCCAGAATTCCCCAGCCAGCCTGCTTTAAGATGGGTGGACTTCAACTCCCAGAATTCCCCAGCCAGCAACCCATCTTAAAAGCATGCTGGCTGGGAATTCTGGGAGTTGAAGTCCACCCATCTTAAAAGTTGCCAAAGCTGAGGATTGAGCCAAAGCTGTCTCAATCCTGGACCCGCCTGCAAATCTTTTGACTCCAGGTTCCAACATTCTTGGCAGTCCCTGCTGGGGAGAATGGAGCCTGTAATCCCAGCAGCCCCTGGGAAGCTCCAAGTTGGCACGGCCAGCCTAGCTGCAGCCTCTTTTTCTCCCATTATAGGACTTCTGAGGCTGACGGTTATTTTGTTCTGAACAAAATTGTTCTCCAATTAAAGGTCGTAATGAGAAGGCCCCGACAGGGCTGCTGTTTGGGCCTGGCGAAATTAAAATCTGTAGTAACTGACTAAGTGTAAAAAAATAATTCTGGACATTTGTCATTTTTAACTAGGCTTGGAGCAGGCTTCCAGGGAGGTTTTCCCTCTCCCGCTCCCGCTGAGTAAGTCCTCCCCAGAGGACAGCCAGACAAGAGGAGCAAGATCAGAGCTGATCGCAGGGTCTACAAACTTGACAACTTTAAAACTGGGTGGACTTCAACGCCCAGAATTCCCCAGGCAGCTGTCTGTGGAATTCTGGGAGTTGAAGTCCAAAAGTCTTAAAGCTGTCAAGTTTGGAGACCCTGCTGTAGAGGCTGGCTGGGGAATTCTGGGAGTTGAAGTCCACACAACCTGAAGTGGTTGCGATTGACAACCGCTGTGCCATTCTGATTTTGGTGGTGCCACTGAGCCCCCATGAATGGTACCGTCGCTGAGTCCAGATAGTCCTCAACTTACAATCACAACTGCGATCAGAATTGCCGTTGCTAAGCAAGGGGTTTTTTAAGTGAGTTGGACTCCATTTTACAACCTTGATTGCCACGGTTGTTAAGCAAATCTCAGCAGTCATTAAGTGAGTCAGTGGTCGTTAAGCGAATCTGGTTCCCCCCCCATTGACTTTTCTTGTCGGAAGCCAACTGGGAAGGTTGCAAATGGCGATCGCATGACCCTGGGACGCTGCGACTGTTATAAATAAAGGTAGTCCTCGACTTACGACCACAACGGAGCTCCAAATTTACGTCGCTAAGTGAAACACTGGTCAAGCGAGTTTGCCCCAATTTGCGATTTTTCTGGCCAGAGTTGTGAAGTGAATCATTGCACTTAAGTGACATAGTTTAGTAACATAATTGTTCAATGAATCTGTTTTCCCCCATTGACCTTGTTTGTCAGAAGGTCACGTAAGGTTGATGCCATGACCTCCAGGACACTGCGACCGTCATAAATAGGAACCGGTTGCCAAGCGTCTGAATTTTGAGCACGTGACCGTGGGGATGCTGAGATGGTCCTACATGGGACGGTCATTTTTTTCAATTTGTAACTGCAAAATCAGGGGTCTTCAAATGTGGCCCTTTTATGACTTGTGGACTTCAACTCCCAGAATTCCTTCCCTGCTTCAAACAGTCACCAAACGAACAGTTGCAGAGCAACACATAGTCCACATGGCTGGCTTTCTTGGAGATAAACATGGAGATTTGGGAGATACCCTCAAAAAGAGGCCTTCCTCACGTAATAACTCAGGAGCAGAATCCTCTGCTCTTTTTGTGGGAAAGATTGGAGAGGCTGAAAAAGGGGGAGAGGCTGAAAAAACATGACAAACAATTTGATAACAGGGTTGAAGCTTGGTTCATTTTCTTACTCACTGTAACACTTTCACAACTTTTCAACACTGTTTGTCAACCTCAACAACTATTAGATGGGTGGACTTCAACTCCCAAAAGTCCCCATCCAGCCTAGCTGGCTTGGGAATTCTGGGAGTTGAAGTCCACCCAACTTGAAGTGGTTGAGATTGACAACCACTGTGCTATAATGATGGATTCCTTTACTGACAACGGGGCTGGAATAGATGATCTCCCAGATCTGTCCAACCCTGCTGATTTCATTTTCTTTAAGCATGATCAAAACCCGCAATTTACAGCAATTTGATTTTTTTTGGAAAATTTAGTTTTTCTGAGACAAATCCTAAAACATATGCTTACTAAGCACAACAAGCACCTGAATTTCTTCTTTTAGACATCAATCATATCTACTCACGTGGAAATACAGTCCTTCACTAGGTTCACACAATGTAGAATCCTGGAAAGAAAAGCTCTGAAGGAGCCCTGGAGATCATCTAGTCCAGGTGCATGGTCTTCAACACCCAGAATTCTCAGCAATGGTCCTGCAAGCTGGGGAATTCTGGGAGCTGAAGTCCACAGATCTTAAAAGTTGCCAAGATTGAGAAACACTACTGTAAAACTATCCCCAACTCACTGCCTTTCTGCCTTAGTTTTCCTCTTCTGTGAAATGGGCACCCTATCTATCGTTCTCTATAGGGCACAATGACAGCAAATTGATCAGCAGATGATGGAATTCTGGGTATTGAAGTCCACAAGTCATAAAAGAGCCAAGGTTCCCTACCCATGTGCCACATTAAGGTGGGTCACTCATGAATCCCAGCCGCAAGCTGGCCTTTGGCCTAGTTTTGCTATAGAAGCCTGAACTATAAAATTCCAACACCCATGTTCTGACCTATATCAATACTGGCTGAACTAAAAGTCCCAGTATTCCTTGCCTGGTTGCCTGGAGCAATGGGAACTGGAGTCCAGCTGTACCCAAAAGGCCAATGGTTCCTCCCCTCTGTGACAGGGTGTAGACCTCACACACCTTGGTAAGTCTTTCTTTTGGCCTAACCTCCTTACAGGGCTGTGTAATTCCTTCCTTCCTTCCTTCCTTCCTTCCTTCCTTCCTTCCTTCCTTCCTTCCTTCCTTCCTTCCTTCCT
>NW_015387055.1:90090-92358 GCF_001527695.2 Protobothrops mucrosquamatus | reverse complement strand
GGAGTGGAGGCACAAACCCATCCCTGGAAATAGGGACCTGGAGACCCTTAATCCACCAGTCTGGAAGTCCAGCATCCCTGGAACTGAAACACTACAGCGGCAGTAGATGTGCTGAAAGGAAAGTCTCTGTTTACCTTCCCTTACCTTCCCTCTCTCCTTGCTCCCTCCCTCCCTCCCTTCCTTCCTTCCTAAATATGTTTGTCACACTCCCTTCTTTTTCCTTCTTCTGCTTGCGTCCTTGCGCTGTCGCAACCCTGAGTTCTTTTCCTAGGCCAACTGAGATCCCTTCGGCTTGCTTAAAATTAATTAGCACAAATGAATCGGACGGCTTTCCCCTTCGGAGAGATAGCGGGTTTTTTGTTATGTTTTTGGGTTTTTTTTGTTGGTTTTTTTTTTCCCAGAGAGAGAGAGAGAGAGAGAGAGTCACCCAGAGGTTTTATTTGCAAGCAGGGAGAGCAACAAATGAGGATTTTTTATAATTTCCTGTCTTTATTTCTGGGCTGCTCCTCTTTCTCTCCTTGCAGGAAAAGGCCCTCTATATATTGTTCAAGAAGACAAGGTTAAAATGGAAAATACGAAAGCAAAATCTGAAAGAAGACAAAAAAAAAGGACAAAAAACACAAAACAATCAAAACGTTAAAAAAGGTGCATCAAACACCACCACCCCACATATACACTTACTATCTCCTCTAGTTGAATACTGATTCATACGTTATTACCACCTCTTGCAAAACAGGCCCTATTTGAACTACTAAATCCATTTGCAAATTATTGACCTGTCTGTTATACCTTATATTAGTAACAAAGTAGTTAACAGGAAGAAGAATACTAAAAAGGAAAGGGCCCTTGTGATCAAAGGCAAGACACTGCCTGGTTTTTATTTACAAATATTATACATGAGTAGAAACAGCCATGCCTTCGTTGGGGGCTTTTGTTAAAGAAGAAAAATATATTAAATACCGATATTATAGGGCCATCAATGCAACGGGGGACCGCAAGGGAAGAATCAAATGTCAGGCTGGAGTAATCTTCCCCCCCCCTCCCTCAAATTAATAATATAAATGCCTGCAAACACGCCAGGCAGGAGAACTACTATCCGACCAGCCTTTCGTCCTGGGACACAACACAAGGCTGGATTGCCACCCTGGTTCCCCACCTCCCTGCCCAATTCTTGCCATGTTTTTTTGTTGTTTTTTTTGCAAATACCCCCCCCCCACACACACACACAATCCCTCTTTTTAAAGATGGGCTATGATTTCACGCCGCATGAAGACCCTCAGCCCCTGGCTCTTTGCAGAGATCCGCTGTTAGGCTCAGGATGGGGGGGGGCTTTTCCTTGAAAACACCCCCTCTTCCCAAATTTAAGCCCCACACCCATTCGCCTCCTCCCACCTCCCCAAACCACGGTGACATAGGTTGCCAAGCAAAAAAAGGAAGAGGATGAAAAAAGGGCAACAAAAAAAAAACAAAAAAACACGCCAATTCCAGACAGCAGAGACCTTAACTATCCTTAAGGCAATGGGGGAGGGGGCGCCGAGACCCTTCCGCACATACAACTGAGTGTCCAGTTTAAAAATAAATAAATAAAATCCGAGCCCCGAGGCTTGCTCTCCTGTAAACACGGGCATCCGGAGAGGGAAAATCCCTGCTTTTCCGCTACACAATTTGCTATATTTTTTTTTTTTATAAAGGAAATGCACGGAGGCATGGCATCATTCTGGCTTTAAAAGGAAAAGGGAGGGGAGGCGTCAAAATCCCCCCCCCCACCCACCCACCCACCAAATATTCGTACTTCCTAACAAACCCCGATCTGTCAAGCTGGGAATCGTAGCTGGGCAGCAGCAAACGAGGGAATGCTGGCTTGCGGCGCTACCCTCGAAGAACAGGCTCGGTTCCTCCCCCCCCCGATCTCTGGATGGGGAGTTTCGGGGGCGGGAGAGGAGGGGGCGGCTGCAGAAAATGGGGATTCGGGGCATTTTATGATTCTTCTAGCCTTTCCGAAAAGCCTCGAGCCGGGCGACCAGGCAGCGGCGGAAAGCGAGCCTGTCCTTTGGGGTGGGGGGGTGGGGGGGGGAAAGGGGAGGCGCGGGAGGGTCGCCAAGAAAAACACGACCGAGCGATCCAGGCGTCGCAAGGATGCTGAGATCCAAACGTGCGGGAGGAGAGCCGCCCGCGCCGCTCACACCTTCCTGGCCAAGGTGAGGTTTTCTCTCTCTCCACGGGGGCGCGCGTGGAAATGGCGCGCGGGGGGTGGGTGGATGGGGGGGG
>NW_015387055.1:67591-89503 GCF_001527695.2 Protobothrops mucrosquamatus | reverse complement strand
CTCCTCCTCCTGCTGCTGCTGCTGCTGCTGCTAGTGGTGGCTGTCGCCCGGGAAGCGAGGAGGAGGAGACGGTGGCGGCTCCCGCTGCAAACCGGGGCGGCAGCGGACTCCTCCTCTGGCTCTGCCGCCGCCGCCGCCGCCAAAGCGCCGCCCCGCCCCGGCTCGCCCCTCCTCTCGCTGCTCGCCCCGGCGGTCCCCAGCGGGCGCCGGAGGCTTCGGCCGGGCGGCGGGATTCCCTCCCGGCTCCCTTGGCCGCCGCTTGCAACACAGCCCACGGGCGCGCGCCCCGCATGCGCGCCCCCCCTGCCGTCTCCCCACCTGCTGCCCCCGCCCCTCCGGCTCCGCCCCCCCCGCCCCGCCCCGCCCCGCCCCGGAGGAGCCGCCCGGCTCGGGGGGGGTGGTCGGCGAGGCGCCTCCGGCCAGCGCGGGAGGGGGGCCATTCGGAGAGGGACGCCGTTTCGCTTTCCTGCACACACCCCTCCCACACACACACACACACACACAACTACAGGTGGTCCCGGACTTACGACCGCGAGGGAGCCCCACATTGATGGGGCCGAGTGAAACGTTAGTTAATAATAACAATCATAAAGTTGGAAGGGACCTTGGAGGTCATCAAGTCCAACCCCCTGCTCAGGCAGGAGACCCTACTACACCGTTTCTCGGACAAGGGAGTTTTGCCCCGTTTTACGACTTTTCCTGCCACCGTTGTTAAGGGAATCGTTGGGGTCAGTAAGTTAGTCGCAGGGTTTGGGGCATGAATCTGGCTTCGCCCTTGATTTTCCTTAATCAGGAGGCCTCAAAAGGGGGATCCTGCGACCGTCATAAATATGAAGCAGTTGCCCAGCGCTCGAATTTGGAATGTGGAAGAGACTGCCACTTGAACTAATAAGTTCTTGGTTTCAGAGGCCTCTGAGTTGGATGGAGGCTCTTCAGGATCCATCCCCGAACAAACAATTGGATTAGATGATCTTTAAATTCCCATCCATCCCAGTTTTGTACGGTTATCTCAGGGCTGAAGGAGAGGAGATCCACAAACTCCAGATGCTGGAACTACAGCTCCCAGCAACCTTGCCCTGTGGAAAACAGGAGGAGGATGCTGGGTGCTGTAGTACAATCTGGACTACAGTTAATGGGCTATTAGGATGAATCTGGCAGCACTGTGCAGAGAGCTTTCAAACCAAGAGTACCAGAATACTATTTTCTTGTTTTTTTCATGGGGGGGAGAAGAACCAAACCAGCGTGGGAGCGCAGCCATAGACTCAGATACAGCTAGTCCTCAACAACAGTTCATTTAGTGACCGTTCGAAGTTACAACGGCACTGAAAAAAGTGACTTATGACCATTTCTCACACTTACGACCCTTGCAGCATCCCCAGGGTCCCGTGATCAAAATTCAGACGCTTTGGCAACTGACTCGTATTTATGACGGTCGCAGCGTCCCCTTTTGCGACCCTTCTGACAAGCAAAGTCAATGGGGAAGCTGGATTCGCTTAACAACCGTGTTACTAACTACAACTGCAGTGATTCGCTTAGCAACTGTGGCGAGGCTATGGGGCTCCCTCCCCCCCAAAAAAATGCAAATTTGCCCTAATACCGTGTCCTAATCTTGCTCGGTTCCACCATTTCTGATCTGGCTGCTTTAAGAGGCAGTCAGAACTGGACTGGCAAGACAACGGGTGGCTAACTTGCCCCCTCCTTCCAGCTCCTCAAGCCCATCCAATTTTCCTCCAAGGAGACCTCCACCACCCCACAAGCCAAGCCTCCCCGTTGTCGGCTGCCTGCCTGGACAACCAGCCCAGCTCCATTCTTCCCACCAACGTGGTGTGGAGCGCTAATGCAGTATTGATCGGCAGAGGCTCAGCCAAAGGCTGACAGTTGCATGAGATGAAATGAGAGGAACAAACCAGCAAGAAGAGCGGAAAAAAGGGGAAGGGCAATGGGGACTAGCAACTTGGCTCCGCAGTGCCATGGACCAGGAGTCTTCAGCTCCCCTTGCAGCAAACTTGGGCCCAAAGAGATGGACCCGCTTTCAGTTCACTTAGGGAAGTGAGCCAAGCCATTCGCTGCAGAAGAGGGAGGGACAAGATTAAGAGGCACAGTAGAGCAGAACGTAACTCCCGGGATTTCCCCATTTTGGCAACTTTAAGACGTGTGGACTCCAACTCCCAGAATTCCCCAGCCAGCTGTGCTGCAAACACGGCAGGCAGGCATACTACTATCTGTGCGGGCTGGGGAATTCTGGGAGTTGAAGTCCATGGCTCCTAAAGTTGGCAAGATTTGAAAACCCTGGAAAGTTTGGAAGCTTAGCTACGGAGAAGGGAGGGAGGGAGGGAGAGAGGGGCTTATTTTGTGCATTTTCTTTTTAAAACTTGTTTATTGTTCCCATCAGAATTTTTCCACATTGCTTGGCGACTGTATATTTTCCCTATAATTTCAAACAAAGCAGCAATTGAAATACACCGCTCGCAAACAATGAAAGCAAAGATAGCTGACTGACAAAATAATGAGCGTCAGGGCCTTATCCGTGAATAAAGCACAACTGGCTGGGTTGGCACGTCACACTGAACCACAAACAAAGCAACGCACACTAGATCTTTAGGCAGCTGTTTTAACTCTGATGGGTTAACCCAGCTGTTCCCAAGAAACGTGGGAAGAATTTCTCCAAACCTAGTTAGTTCCTGCGGACCTCAACTTGCAACCGAAACTGGGACCTGGATTTCTGTTGCTAAGCAAGGCAGTTGTGCCCAGTTTTACAACCTTTTTTTTGCCACGGTTGCCACAGTCGCTTTTCTCAGTTGTAACTTTGGTCGCTAAACGAACGGTTATAAATTGAGCACTACCTGTAATCGTCTGGATTTGCAGAAGATGCAAAGCTAAACGAAGCCAGCAGCCCAGATCAGAGACCCTGTTAAGCTGCTGCATAAACATCTGACCAAGATTCAAAGCCACCCTGTCATCGCCACATAAGATATTGTCTCAAGGGATCCAGAAATGGTCTGACTTGGTTAAGCACGTCGTGTGAATGCTCAGGTTGACATTTCAAGCCGCTTGCGTCTTTTCTGAGTGTAGCTGACACAATCACAACCCCCCCCCCTTCAGTATTTCCCTTTCTTTCGGAGCCCAGCTCAACCGGGCAATTTGGCCATGGATCAAAACACCCTTGGCAAAAATAACAGATTAGTAACGAGCTTGAATCATCGCAAGTTTCCTCACCAGCATAACAAAGCTGAGCATCTGAAAATCAGTAAAAAGGTTGTCCTCGGCTTATAACCTCCACCGAGCCCAAATTTTCTGTTGCTAAATGAGACAGTTGTTAAGGGAGTTTGCAACCTTTCCTGCCACAGTTGTTAAGCGAATCGCTGCAGTTGTTAAGTCAGTACAGGTAGTCCTTGACTTAACGACCACAATTCAGCCCAAACTTTCTGTTGCTAAGCGAGACAGTTAAGTGAGTTTTGCCCCGTTTTATGACCTTTCTTGCCACAGTTGTTAAGCGAATCACTGCAGTTGTAAAGTGGGTCGCATGGTTGTTAAGTGAATCCGGCTTCCCCATCGTCTTTGCTTGTCAGAAGGTCCCAAAAGGGGATCACGTGACCCCTATATAAATACATGACTGTTGCTAAGCATCCAAATTCTGATCATGTGACCGTGGGAATAGTGCAACGGTTATAAGTGTGAAAACTTGTCATAAGTCCCATTTTTCAGTGCCGTTGTAATTTTGAAGGGTCACTAAACAAATGGTTGTAAGTCAAGGACTACCTGTGGTATAATCGTTGAAGTGAATGTGGCTTCCCCATTGACTTTGCTTTTCAGACTGTCTCAAAGTGTGATCACATGACCCCGGGACACAGCGACCGTCCTAAATATGAGCCAATTGCCAAGCATCTGAATTTTGACCACCACAGTCGTAAGTGTGAAAAACGGTCATAAGTCACTTTTTTCAGTGCCCTAGTCCAGGGATAGGCAACCTCGGCTCTTTTATGACGTGTGGACTTCAACTCCCAGAATTCCCGAGGCAGCCTGGCTCAGCTTGGAAACCTCTCCCTTTCCCCCTCAGCGTGGCTGGCTCAGGAATTCTGGGAGTTGAAGTCCACGCGTCATAAAAGAGCCAAGGGGGCCTACCCCTACCCTAGTCACTTGAAACCGTCACTAAATGAAAGGTTGTAACTCAAGGACTACTAAACATCGCTGAGCAAAGAGATTCCAGGTTCCTCAGACTCCACGATACGCTTTTGTTCCAAATGTAGAACTGTCTTATTAAAATGTTCTCTCTTTCTACCCTCAAATCCCCCATTTTATTAGACACAGAGATTGTCTTCGGGTTTTTTTTTTCTTCCCCTGCACAGATGAGAAGAATTTAAACACAATTCTGCGCCGAGCAGCGTTTTTGCAGTCACTGGCTTACCTTCACGCATGGTGCTTAACTCAGATCGAGAAAAATTACTTCCCGGGTTCCCATAATATACACGAACGCCCTCGCTCAGCCTAGCCCAGATTAAAAGGAGGCAGCCTGTGTAAAGGCAGTTCTGTTTCTAGCTAGGTTAGGCGGGTTGTGGGAATGCGTCTCCAAGTGATGATATGACAGAACCAGTGAATGGAGAAGCTGCTGGACCAGGAGGGGGGAGGACCCAGGTTCTAACCCCCTTTAGTCACAGAAGCTGATTGGCTGAATTTGGGCCGGTCCCTCCCTCTCAGCTCAAGAGCCAATCAGGTATAGCGTGAAGACATGGGGGAAGGAGAGATCCAGATTCTAATCCCTCCTCATCCATACAAGCTGCTGGGGGACTTTGGACCTGCCCAACCTACCTTACAAGGCTGTTGTGGCCCAAAATACGGGCACTGCCTTGATCTCCTGAATGAGTAGCAGGATATACATCTAATACAGGGGTCTCCAAACTTAGCAACTTTAAGACTTGTGGACTTCAGTTCCCAGAATTCCCCAGCCAGTCCACAGGTCTTAAAGCATGCTGGCTGAAGAACTCTGGGAATTGAAGTCTACGTTTTAAAGCCTGCTAGCTGGGGAATTTTGGGAGTTGTAGCCCACCCATCTTAAAGCCTGATGGCTGGGGAATTCTGGGAGTTGAAGTCCATCCATATTCAAGCCTGCTGGCTAGGGAATTCTGGGAGTTGAAGTCCACCCATTTTCAAGCATGCTGGCTGGGGAATTCTGGGAGTTGAAGTCCATACACCTTAAGGTTGCCACGCTTGGAGACTCTTGATCTAATAAATCAAGTAGGAAATCCTGCACAATCCTCTCTCCAGCGCTTGGCAGGCTTCCCACCGCTTCAAAGCTGCCTTTCCATCCAGAAACTCCATCTCAGCAGCTGTTTCCAAAAGGGACGTTTGGGCAGCCTGGGAGGCTGGAGAGAAAAGCAAAGAAAAAACAAAAAAAAGAACTCCTCAGCACACTGGATAAAAAATAGAAAACCTGAAGTCCTTTTACCACGAAAGGAAATTCTGCAAAGGATGTCAAGGCTCATTTTAGCCTCGCACATCCATCTCACTAAAGGGAAGCCTGTTTTGAGGTCTCGCAGTACAACTTACGATGACAGTTGGGACGCTAAGTAAGGCAGTGAGTCACACCTGATTTTATGACCTCTTTTGCTGTGGTCATGAAGTGAATTGCCACAGGTACAAGGCAAATCTCTTCGCCATTAAAGAAATCCAGCTTCTTCCTTTGACTTGTCAACAGCCAGCTGGGAAGGTTGAAAATAGCAATCACACACACACACACACACACACACACACCGGATGCTGCAACTGTTGTAAATATATGCCGATTGTCAAGCTCCTAAATTTTGATCTCATGATTGCAGGGATGCTGTGACACAGTCATAAATGCGAGGACTAACTGTAAGTCACTTTGTTCAGTATCATCGTAACTTTGAATGGTCGCTAAACAAATGGTCGTAAGTCGAGGACTACCTGTACCCAGCAGCTTCTATGGCTGAAGTACCAATTTTAAGATGTGTAGACTTCAACTCCCAGAATTCTTCAGCCAGCATGCTTGAAGATGGGCAGAATCCAATTTCCAGAATTCCTCAGAACAACATGCTTGAAAATGGACGGACTCCAACTCCCAGAATTCCATAGCCAGCATGCTTGAAGATGGGAGAATTTCAACTCCCAGAATTCCCCAGCCAGCAGGCTTAAGAGGGGTAGATTTCAACTCTTCCATTCACTGATGTCCAATTCTCCAGGACTGTCAGGATAAGTCCCTAAAAATTTTTTGGGGCAAGTGTTTTCAGAAGTGGTTTGTCATTGCATCCTTCAAAGGGCTGAGAGATACTGACTGGCCCAAGGTCACCCAACTTGTTTTGTTCCCCAGGTGGAACTAGAACTCACCATCTCCCAGTTTCTAGCCTGATGCCTTAACTCAGTGTTTCTCAACCTTGGCCCCTTAAAGATGGGTGGAGTTCAATTCCCATAATTGCCTAGCCAGTGTGCTGACTAGGGAATTCTGGGAGTTGAAGTCCACCCAACTTCAAGGGGCCAAAGTTGACAGCAGTGGTCTGGATTGTGACTTACGAAGTCCAAGATTAAAACTGAGACCCTTTTACACATGACTAGGATTGGCAAGTCCTCACCAGCTCCATTCCCAGGACTAGGAGAAAAAAAAAGAATCTCTTTTCCTTGATCGCCAGCTATAAAATCCATTCTTACTCACTTCCCCAAGGCCATCTTTAACACTTAAAATGAAAAGCAATTGCTGCTCTGAATGGTCTCGCCCATTTTTCGGTGCCTGTCAGTGCTCAGGCCCTTTCCCTGCCTGAGATAACCCAGCTCAATAAAAAGGGAAGCGGCACATGTGATTTATCCCGTAATCCAATCTTAGCCATTTGCAGAAATGAGATTTGTAATCTAGTCTCTGCTAAAATGATTAAAGATCAAACGCTTGTCAACAGGAAAGATGCAAAATGGCCCCAAGGCCTGGAACGGGCTCCCGTGAAGAGTTCAGACAGCTTTCTTAATGCCAGCTTCGTCCAGACAGGTTGGGATTCAGTGTTGGCAGTGGATTCTGGGTGTTGTAGTCCCAAAAATATGAGCATCACATTGGGAGGAAATTCATTATGGACCATCTATATCAGGGGTGGGGAACTATGGCCCCTTTGCGACTTGTGGACTTCAACTCCCAGAATTCCTGAGCCAGCCTGGCTCAGGAATTCTGGGAGTTGAAATCCACAAGTCGCAAAGGGGCCATAGTTCCTCTGATCTGCATGATCACATAAAGGGGTCTTAGATTAAAATCCCCAATAGGGTTCTTCGTTATACAGGTAGTCCTCGACTTACAATCACAACTGAGTCCAAAATTTATGTTGCTAACTGAGACATTTGTTAAGTGAGTTGCAGTGCCTACCCTCTGGAGCAAGGTGTCCTCCCCCTGAGGTCCAAAGAGCCCCCCCCCCACTCTGCTGTTGTTCAGAAAAACCATGAAGTCTTCATCCCAGTTTTTGGGGAAGGGTTCCATCCTGCTTGCTATCTTTTGTTCTATTGATTTCACTATAATTTCTTTGATTGTTATGATACATTGAGAGCTGTTAAGAGTCAGGCGACACACAAGTTCAATCAACCCAATTCAGTTCAGTTCAGTTCAATCCAGTCCAGTTCAATTTGGTTCAATAATTACATAGTACAGGTAGTCCTCGACATACAACAGTTCGTTTGGTGACTGTTCGAAGTTAGGACGGCATTGAAAAAAGGGACTTACGACCATTTTTCACACTTATGAGTCATTGCAGCATCCCCGTGGCCATGTGATCAAAATTCAGATGTATGGCAACTGACTCATATTTATGACGGTTGCAGTGACCCAGGGGGGTGTCATGTGATCCCCTTTGGCGACTCGCTGACCAGCAAAGTCCATGGGGAAGTCCAGATTCACTTAACAACCCTGTTACTAATTTAACAAATGCAGCGAATCACTTAACAACTGTGGCAAGAAAAAGTCATAAAATGGGGCAAAGCTCACTTAACAATTGTCTCGTTTAGCCACATAAATTTTGGGCTCAGCTATGGATGTAAGTCGAGGACTACCTGTATTTATATCAGGACGTGATACGTTTTGAGCATTATTCTGAGATAATCTTGCCTGCCATCTCCTTGGCACTAGAACCTTGAATTTTTCTCCTTTCTTTTTGGTGAAATCTTCAAATAGCTTTTCTGGGTATTGCAGGTATTTTGGTGGGATGACTAAGTATGTTGTGCTGATCCAGCCTGTCAAGCTATTTTATTGACCTGCTCAAATCAGAAACAGAATAGCAAAGTTGGAAAGAACCTTGGAGGTCTTGTAGTCCAACCCCTAGCAGGAGACCCTATATAACATTCCAGATAAGTAGCTGCCCAGTCTCTTCTTAAAAGCCTCTAGTGATGCAGCACCCACAACTTCTGGTGGCAAGCTGTTCCACTGGTTAATTGTTCTGACTGTTAGGAAATTCCTCCTTTGTTCCAGGTTGCTTCTCTCCTTGCTTAGTTTCCATCCGTTGCTTCTTGTCCTGCCTTCAGGTGCTGTGGAAAATAAATTGACCCCCTCTTCTTTGGGCCAGCCCCTCAAATAATGGACAACTGAAATCATGTCACCTCTAGTCCTTCTTTTCATGAAACTAGACATACCCAATTCCTGCAACCATTCTTCATATGTTTTAGCCTCTTAATCATCTTTGTTACTCTTCTCTGCACTCTTTCAGATTCTCAACATTCAAACATCGTCACCTTGGACGTTGCGGGAATTTCTCATGAAACTTCTGTATTAATCGATCCAGGGCTTTTACCCACTCAGTAAGACCTTTAACATGTTTTGTGATGCTATCTTAATTTAGGGTTAGGATTCGCTTTAATTCAGATTTGAAGCCTGTCTTAAATATTTTTTAAAAGCAGTCCTAGTTTAAACCTTCTCCTCGTTCATTAAAAAAAAAATAAAGCCCCTTTTAAAACTGTTCAGGATTTTTAGTGTACTGATTTTATTCTTTTATTTTGTGGGAATCTTCTCCCTTATTCTTTGCTTTGTGTATGGCTTGTTGTTTTGGTGGTTCATTAACTCTTTTTAATATTTCATTCCTGGCTTCACTTGTTTACCTTTTTGTGTTTCTGTAATCTGTTTTTTTGTCACCTTACTGTAAAAATGTGATAAAGTGGATTTTTTTTTAAAGAAACATATTTTAGCATACCGGTAAACACAATCAAACTCTTTCTTTCTTTGTCTCGGTGAAATAAATTTTTTGACTCTTCTGTACACTTGTATGGGTGGGGGAGGATGGTAATTGTGGTCCAACCAATTGCCAAGGTATCTAATAATAATAATTTTTATTTTGCGGTCACAGACCAAAATGCAAGTGCAACAAAAGAAAACACAAGAAAAATATAATCACAAACAATTAAACACCAGAAGCCTTGGCTAAAGGGAATTACAACGTTCTCCTCTAATAGTTACAGCTCTTAAAAGAAATTTCTGTACACTTGTGTGGGTGGGGGAGGATGGTAATTGTGGTCCAACCAATTGCCAAGGTATCTGTTTGGTGAAGCCTGGAGAATTTTGCTTCTCTTTCAGATTTAAATTACAGATACGTTCCTCCAGGCCTTCCTGTCCTCTGCCATCTTCTGGAGTCCATTTAATCTCACGCCTACTGCTTCAGGGACTCCATCCAGCCCCCTCATCCTCTGTCGTCCCCTTCTTCTCTTGCCCTCCATCTTTCCCAGCATCAGGCTCTTCTCCAGGGAGTCCTTCCTTCTCATTAGGTGGCCAAAGGACTTGAGTCTCAACTTCAGGATCTGGCCTTCTAAAGAGCAGTCGGGATTGATCTCCTCCAGGACTGACCGGTTGGATGGCCTTGCAGTCCAGGGGACTCGCAGGAGTCTTCTCCAGCACCAGAGTTCAAAGGCCTTCATTCTTTGGCGCTCGGCCTTTCTTATGGTCCAACTTTCACAGCCCTACATTGCAACTGGGGAAACCATGGCCTTGACTCTACGCACTTTTGTTGGCAGGGTGATGTCTCTGCTTTTGAGTATGCTGTCTAGATTTGCCATAACTTTCCTCCCCAGGAGCAAGCGTCTTTTACTGGAATGGTATAGGAATGGCTTTAACAGGAGGTTGGACTAGAAGACCTCCAAGGTCCCTTCCAATTTGTTATTCTGTATTCTACCTCCTCTGCCCCAACCCTTATCCTCCTGGTTACTGCTAACCTCCCTCCAAACAAACAAACCTGATCTCTCCAACATTTTTCTTCTCCTCTGAAAAACAACAACTGCGAATTGGCTGACTGAAAGGGGTGTGTGAGTGTGGAAATGCAGATTTCCCACCCTGCTTGCTGATGTCTTTCTGGAGAAAAAGAGCAACCGAGGAAATGCCAGCTTGGTTTCTGTCGGAGCCAAGCCCACCCCCTCGTCCTGTGATCAGATCTCCCCCCACCTCAGCCTGGGTCCCCTTGCTTGAAATTGAGGTGGGGGTTCAAGTCCCGTCTCCCCCCCCCACCCTTCCGCCAGAAAAAGCAGCACATGAGTCTGCAATCACAACTGCCAAGTCATAAACAACCAGGCCCTGGGAAAAAATAAGCGGCAGATTCTATATCCCAATTATCCAAGAGCATTTGCTCATCAAAATTCAGAATATTTCTCGCGCGGGCCTTGGCCCTGGCTTCTGGAGACTGCCTGATGGCAGAAGGCTGCCTTCCCCCACGTTTCTGCCTCAGTTCCCCCAAAGGCCACGTATATATACAGCAGCTCTTTCCTCCAAAAAGGAAGGCACTCCCATTCACAAGACAGTCTTTTGTCAGGCAGATGGCAAAGAACAGATGGGGAGGGCGTCACGGGTTGGGAAATGCCTGCCTCCCCCCCTTCTGCTGCTAGAGCTGGTGCTTCCCACATTGATAAACGTTTCTGGGCACAGTCTTGCATCAATGAGTCGGAAGGAGGCCCTGGAGGTCATCTAGCCCCACCCCACGCTCTAAGCAGGATGCAATTGGCCAGAAGCAGATCTGGCTTCCCGCTTCAACCCTGCCAAGAAAGAGAGACTGCCTTTTCTTCCACCAGCAGCTTGTGTGCACGTGACGTGGTTAAAAGCCAGGCAAGAGAAAAAATTGGGAGTGCTGCATTCACACAGCCAACGAACCTGCATTGGAAGTTTTGTGATGCAAGGGACAGATCCACTTGGTTTAACGTGGAGGTCTCCAAACTCGGCAGCTTTAAGACTTGTGGACTTCAACTCCCAGAAGTCCCCAGCCAGCATGGGGAAGTCAACATGCCCCGTCTGGCAGAGGGATTCTGGGAGTTGAAGACCACAAATCTTAAAGTTGCCGAGTTTGGGGACCCCCCCCGGTTTAATGGATTGTGCAAACTACAAAAATGGATGAATTCTGTAACCTCTGACCCGTGTTGTGTGAACCCCGGCACAATAAAGGTTATTGCAAACGCCCAGTGAAATTACAGGTAATTCTCCATTTACAACCATTCATTTAGCGAGCATTCCAGGTTACAGCGGCACCAACAATAGTGACATACAAGACACAACCTTACGCCTACTACCATCACCGCGTCCCCATGATCACATGATCAAACTTTGTTGACAAGCAAGCTATTTTCCAAAGGCAGGACAGGAAGCAACAGATGGAAACTGATCAAGGAGAGAAGCAACCTAGAACTAAGGAGAAACTTCCTGACAGTTAGAACAATTAACCAGTGGAACAACCTGCCTCCAGAAGCGGTAAATGCTCCAACACTGGAAGTTTTTAAGAAGAGACTGGACAGCCATTTGTCTGAAATGGTATAAGGTTCCCTGCCTGAGCAGGGGGTTGGACTAGATGACCTCCAAGGTCCCTTCCAACTTTATTATTATTGTTGTTGTTATTGTTATTGTTGTTATTGTTATTTACAACAGTTGCAGCATCCCCGGGTCATTTGATCACAATCTGCAACTTTCCCAGATGGCTTCCAGCAAGCCAAGTCAACAGGGGAAGCAAGATTCGCTTAACGACCACATGATTCACTAGTGATTTGCTTAACAACCATGGCAAAAAAGTCGTAAAGTCAACTGTGACTCACCCTAAAATCTGCCTTGCTTAGCAACAGAAATTCTGGTCTCAGTTGAGGTTGTAAGTGAAGGGCTATTGGACTTGGACAAGCTGATAAAACAAACAAACAAACAAATAAATATAAATACTGTAAATAAATAAATAAATTATAAATGTCAAATTTCTCTTGTGTGACATTTTTCAGACACATTGGATTAATGTCACAGCTTCTTTAACCAAGAGATGCACAGATTGAACTTTAGTATTTAAAGTATATTTAAATAATATTTATTGCACCGTTGACTTCTTAAATCTTGGAATCTGTTCTAGAACAAAATATATTCTCCAGAGCAGCCGTATCTATAAATAGGGCCAATGTTTTCGAGAAATAAAGTGCCGTAAAGCTTCTGTTTTACAAATCCCCTTTAGCAGACTCGGGATGTAACAGACCAAATCTGATGTCGGATTTTGCACCCAAGTATCAGAAAAGCCCATTATTGGGGTGAATAAACTGGAAGAAACTTAAATTCACTGACATACATTGACATACTTTATATAAAATTTACGTAATTTAAGGGAGATTTAAATAATTTTACATATATTATCAAAATAGTATGTAAATGTGTGTGGCACATATTTAAAAGAAAGTATATACCATATCAATTTTATAGATAATATGTATATTCAGATTGGACAGACACACTCTGCCCTTAAAAATGGTCCGTTAAATTGAGTTTTTGCTGTAGTTGCAGCCATTAACTTTAATCTGGTGTTTCTCAACCTTGGCAACTTTAATGTATGTGGATTTCAACTCCCAGAATTCCCCAGCCAGCATAGATTGCTTCTCTCCTTGTTTGTTTTCTTGCCTTCAGGTGCTTTGGAAAATAGATTGATACCCCCTCTTCTTTGTAACAGTCCCTCAAATATCATGTCACCCCTAGTTCTAGATTGCTTCTCTCCTTGATTAGTTTCCATCTGTTGCTTCTCGTCCTGCCTTCTGGCACTTTGGAGAATAGCTTGACTCCCTCTTCTTTGGGGCAGTCCCTGAGATATTAGAAGACTGCTATCCTGTCCCCCCTCGTCCTTCTCTTCGTTAAACTAGACATACCCAATTCCAGCAACCGTTCCATATATGTTTTAGCCTCCAGTCCCCTAATCATCTTTATTGCTCTTCTCTGCACTCTTTCTAGAGTCTCAACATCTTTTTTTATATTCCAAGTGTTTTAATGTTTAGCAGAGAGCCCAAAAGCAGAGAGCATTTTCCCATATGATGTGAGACCCACTTTGATTTATGAACTCAAGCACTGGTGCCTCCCTTTACTTCCACCAGAAAAATTGCCTCAGCTTTTAAGGATGCCCCATCCTGTGGCTTTTTTATCACCCTGTCTGTGAAATCTGCTCTTTTCTAAACCAACACGTTAAACTTTGCTTCATTTCAAGGGGGCAAAAGTCTCTGGGTACAATTAGGAGTGGATGATAACCTTGTTTGCTTGGGCAATTTATATCCCCTTTTTTGGGGAGGGGGAATCCCTTTTGGCAATTTAAAAAGTGAATCAGGCAAACCTGAAGCAATATTTAAAAGCACAGAAACTAGTCTTGGGAATAAAATAAACCAGAGAAACAGTGCAATTCCATGCAGGTAGTCCTCATCATTTAGTAACTGTTTGAAGTTACAGTGGCACTGAAAAAAGTGACTTATGAACATTTTTCACATTTGTGACCGTTGCAGCATCCCCGGGATCACAAGAATTCGGGTGTTTGACAACTGACTTGTGTTTATGACGGTTGCAGTGTTTTGAGGGCCATGCGATCACATTTTGCAACATTCTGCTAAGCAAAGTCAGTGGGGAAACCAGATTCACTTAACAACTATGTGAGTTAAGCATGATTCACTTAACAAATGTGGCAAGAAAGGTTGTAAAATGGGGGGAAATTCACTTAACAACTTAGCAATGGAAATTTTTGGCTCAACTATGGTCGTACGTTGAGGACTACCTGTATTAGCAAGGATCCATTTTTGCTTCAGCTGGGCTAGATTTCGCTTATGGATATTTAACTATCCATTTTTCCAGGGCTGAACATTTGCCAGTTTTGGCCTTCCAAATCTGCTTGCATCGACTGCTTCATTTCTCCAACGTCACTCCACATTTTTCTTTTGCTAGGATCAGCCCCTCTCTTAGGAAATTGTGATATTTTTGTGATGTTTTGATGTATGTTTTCTGGGATGATCTTAGCAAAAACATTTCGGGTTTCGTTTCTGATTTTATTTGTAGGTTTTTCTGAATATTTTAAGGTATTTCTTTCTAGTGCTTCTGAGTGGCATTTTACACAATCACAACATTATGTCAACACGGGCCTTTTCCCAAGGATTGTCAGCTACTTCTGTCATTTTTTGAAAGCTATCCCTTGCATCAAACTCCGCTCCTGGTGATTTGGTGGATAGGACTGTGTGGTTTTATTGATTTATTCAATTTACATAGCTGCCTATCTCACCCCTTGTAACTCTAGGCAGCTTACAATAAAAGTCTTTTCCCTGGCAACAATACTTTGCTTATTTATTCATTTTTGAGGATGCGTGACTCCAAAAAGGCTCTGAGTGGCTTGCAAAAAAAAAACAAAAAACAAAACACCAATAATACTAATAATAATAATAATAGGATTTGAAGTCCAACGAAATTGGGGACCATCGTGTTAAAGGTGAAAAAAGCCAGCAAAACTTGACTGTCAACGCTGCTAACATCGGATGTTTTTGCATTGACAACAAAGGGAAATATAGCCATCTTTTACCTTTCGCTTTTAGAGTTAGATGATGCTGGGAAGGGGGATGTGAACGAGAGTCCTGCTAGACCAGGGGTAGGCAACCTTGGTTCTTTTATGACTCGTGAACTTCAACTCCCAGAATTCCTGAGCCAGCCATGCTGAAGGGAAAGGGAAAGGTTTCCAAGCTGAGCCATGCTGGCTCAGGAATTCTGGGAGTTGAAGTCCACAAGTCATAAAAAAGCCAAGGTTGCCTACCCCTGAGCTAGACATAACAACACTGAACCTAGCGTGAGAATCAAGGTTATTTTAACCAGAGCTGATAAGGAATTGGCCTGGCTGGAGAACTGGAGAGGAAGCCCGGGCTTCAAGCTAATTGGGGAATGTGATTTATGAGTGTTAATTGAAGGAGAGAATTGTGCTTTGATACTATGTGCTTGCTGAGCACAAAAGAATTGAGGCCTTTGAACTCTGGTGCTGGAGAAGACTCCTGTGAGTCCCCTGGATTGCAAGGCGATCAAACTGGTCAGTCCTAGAGGAGATCAACCCTGACTGCTCTTTAGAAGGCCAGATCCTGAAGTTGAAACTCAAGTCCTTTGGCCACCTAATGAGAAGGAAGGACTCCCTGGAGAAGAGCCTAATGCTGGGAAAGATGGAGGGCAAGAGAAGAAGGGGACAACAGAGAATGAGGTGGCTGGATGGAGTCATTGAAGTAGCAGGCGTGAGCTTAAATGGACCCCAGAAGATGGTAGAGGACAGGAAGACCTGGAGGAACGTTGTCCATGGGGTCGCGATGGGTCAGACACGACTTCGCAACTAACAACAACAACTATGTGCTCAGGAGAGGGGAATTCAGTTTTTGGCTTCAATTATGCACTGCCGATGTTATGCTACTCAAAATAAAGATTCTTTAAGGTAAACAATGCCTCAAAGATCTTTTGAAGAGTTTCATCTGTCGGAACCATGATATTGACAGCCTGAGCTGGGGGTCGCCAGGGAATATCCACTGGAATCACAAATGATATTTTGTGCCCTTGACTGGCAAAAACAATTAGGATCAATCACAACTTTGGAGGGTCAAAAGGAGCAGCCTCAGTGCCTGTAAGTCAACGATGCACAGCAGAGGGGCATTGGGGGAGTGGGGTGGTGGTGGTGGAAGAAAGCAAGGAAGGGGAAGCAAGGAACTGAATATTCTGGTGGGTGGGTTCTGACCCCAGCCCAGCCAAGCCACAATGTAGATGGACAGATTTCACCCTATTTAGTTAACTATGGTTTTCTGCACAAGCTAACATCGTGTCAAAAATGTCTTTTGAGAATTGGCTTTTAAAACATCTTGCAGATTATGAAACTGTTGGGGAGAGGGCAAAAATATGGGGGTCTTGCATTTATTCAGTGGCACAGCAGCCAGAGCATGTGAGTGTGCAAGAAAAAAAAAATCTTGTCTCGATATTCTGTACCATTCCTGGCTTCCCACACTTCCAATTAATGAGGAAGAAATATTTCCCAAAGGACTTTGCTCCAGCATGGAAAGCATTTGCAGCCGGCGAAATTTGATAGACAGATGTGACATTAAAAAAAACCCCGATCCTGGATCCTTAATCATCTCTGGTTAAAAACACCAAGGCGAATAATTCAGGAAAAATTCTCAAGCATCTCCAGAATATGATAGGAAAAAACAGAAACCACTTTTCTGGGTGATCACCTTTTGGGGATAGGCCCACACCCTGACAGGCTAGGATGGCCTGACCTTGAAATGTTGAGCACATAATAACAAAGCTGGAAGGGACCTTGGGGGTCTTCTAATCCAGGGCTTTTCAACCAGTGGTACAGGTACCAGCTGTGGTACATTGGCACCTGGCAGGTGGTACGCGACCATCCTAGAAAAGTGGTAGCAGGGGAGGGGAATGAGCTGAACCGGTGGCAGCACCGCACAAGCCTGAGCGAGAGATGGCTGGAGCTGCAGGGCTGTCAGGGCTCAGCAGAAGCACCAGGATCAGTGCTGCTTTACAGCTGATCGGCGCTTCTTCGGGGATGTCAGGGCTCAGCGGAAGTGCCAGGATCAGCGCCAGGCTCCAGCTGGAGCTCAGCACTGATCCTGGCTCTTCTGTTGAGCTCAGAAGAAGCACCAATCAGCTGAATGTTGCCTTATCTCCAGGGTCTTGTGATTTACATTCAGATGCTTGGCAACTGATTCATATTTATGACGGTCACAGTGTCCCAGGATCATGTGAAGTGACCAAAACCTGCTGCAACCACCCAGCAGCCGGGGGGGGGAATAAAAACCAAACACCCCCCCCCACCCCCGCTGCCAATCCTCAACAGAAATGCTCACAACAATGAAAATCTCGGACAGCAGGAAGAGTGCGACCGGGCAGGCAGGCAGGTGTCTTGCTCGGCTGTGGCTTGGGGGGCACTTTTTTCAGTGCCACTGTAACTTCGAACAGTCACTAAGTGAACTGTTGTAAGTCAAGGACTACCTGTACTTTATCACTTTTTTCCTTTTTTTTTTTTTGGTCATCAAGTTTTTGACACCTTGTTAGGCGACTGGTGATACTCGGATGTTGCCATATCCTAAAAGTGGTAAAATGGGTGAAAAGGTTGAAAAGCCCTGCTCTAATCCAACCCACTATTCCAGCAGGAGATCCTATCTCATTTCAGAGAGATAGTTGTCCAGTCTCTTCTTAAAAACCTCCAGTGATGGAGCACCCACAATTTTTGGAAGCAAACCATTCTACTGGTTAATTGTTCTCAATGTCATGGAATTTCTCCTTAGTTGCTTCTCTTGTTAACTGGTTTCCGTCCATTGCTTTTTGTCCTGCCTTTTAGTGCTTTGGAAAATAGGCTGACCCCCTCTTCTTTGTTGCAGCCCCCCAGATATGGGAACACTGCCAAAAAAGGTTACCCCTTGTCCTTTTCTTTTTCCAGTTTTCTTCTAAATCATGCCAGGCTGAAGATGCGGAGTCTGCTTTACTTCCAGGGAGCAAAACCACAATTTTGAGTGATGTCAGTTCTTGCCTCAAAATGTTTCTCCGACCGTTTGAATTGAGAGAGAGCATTTCTGTTTTATGCCAGATGCAAGTTAAACAGCGCCTCCACATTAAAATGGCAAGGTGGGGAATAGCAGTGTGCTATTATAATTTAGTAAACAAGGAAACGGCTATACCAAGTTCTCAACTTATGAATGAAATTGAGATCGGAATTTCTGTTGCTAAGCAAGGCGGTTGTTAAGTGAGCTGTGCCCACTTTTACGACCTGTTTTGCCACAAGGACGCGAATCGCTGCAGTTAAGTGAACCACATGGTGGTTAAGAGAAACCAGCTTCCCCCATTGACTTTGCCTGGTCAGAACCCGACGGGGACGATGGCAGTCATGTGATCCCAGGACACTTCAACCACCATAAATACATGCTGGTTGCCAAGCAACCAAATTTTGATCATGTGACTGTGAGGATGCTGAGCTGGTCGTGTGAGATGGTCGTGGTTGGAAGCCACTTTTTGTCAGTGCCATTGTAACTTTGACTGGCCACTAAACAAACGGTTGTAAGTTGAGGACAGCCTGTAATGGCAGTGTAGAGATGATAACAGAGTAACAGAGTTGGAAGGGACCTTGGAGGTCTTCTAGTCCAACCCCCTGCTCAAGCAGGAAACCCTATACCATTTCAGACAGATGACTGTCCAGTCTCTTCTTAAAAGCCTCCAGTGTTGGAGCACCCACAACTTCTGGAGGGAAGTTGTTCCACTGATTAATTGTTCTCACTGTTGGAAATTTCTCCTTAATTATAGGTTGCTTCTCTCCTTGATAAGTTTGCATCCGTTGCTTCTTGTCCTGCCGTCAGGCTTCTTTGGAGAATAGGTTGACCCCCTCTTTTTTGTGGCAACCCCTGAGATATTGGAAGACTGCTATCATGTCACCCCTAGTCCTTCTTTTCATTAAACTAGACATACCCAATTCCTGCAACCGTTCTTCATATGTTTTAGCCTCCACTCCCTTAATCACCTTTGTTCCTCTTCTCTACACTCTGCACAGATGAGGTGAAAGCAAGGGCAATTAGCAAGGATAGAAATTATTGAACATCTTAAGCATGAACCAGCTTTAACATCCTTCCTTCTTCTCATCTCCGATAATGAATTTTCTTTCTTACCTGCTAGAGAATGCAGCCGACCAGTTCCAGAGGGAATGGCGCAATAGCTGCGGATGGCTTGGAGACGCCTTGCAAATTTCATAAGCCAACTTCCTGGACTTGCAACGAAGGAACAAGGAGATCGAAGCAGGCCGGGATCAAATGATGGATTGTGAACCTGGCTTCCCCATTGACTTTGCTTGTCAGAAGGTCGTAAAAGGGGATCACGTGACCCCGGGACTCTGCAACTGTCATAAGTACATGGCAGTTGCTAAGCATCCAAATTTTGATCATGTGACCACGGGGACGCTGCAATGCTCATAAGTGTGAAAAACGGTCATAAGTCTCTTTCTTCAGGGCCACTGTAACTGCAAACAGTCACTGAAAAAATGGCTGTAAATTGAGGACTAATTGTACTCCCTTTTAAATGGCTACAAAACAACAGAGAAATATTTGCACACCTGTGTGCGTGCGTGTGCGTGCATGTGTGTTTCTTCTGTTTACCTGTATTTCCATTCAATCCCAAAGGGAGACGATGCTGGAGTGTAAATTCTCCCAGGAATGATATCCTGGGAAACCTGGCCAGCTAGGAAAACTGGAGTGTAATAAAAAAAAAATCAATCTTTTCCTGTGTTTATTGACATGTGCGTGTGTGTGTGTGTTTTGATCAAACCAAACACAACCCATAAGATCTTTCTTGTGGACCATTCTGATTTTCTCCCCTCTTTCTTCTTAACCTAACAAGGATAGTGACTAAGCAAACATTATGCAGCTCCTGGTTGTGAACAGACTTCTGGTTCTCTCCTTCAAAAGTTGTTTGCATAAAGCCGGTTTGATCCCTGACTCTAACAAATAAAAGCTTATTTGAGGTGGGAAACGAGGCACGGCGATAAGCAAGCCATCAATATTCATTGGAGTAAAGCTACGGGAGGAAAATACAGGAACTGGCTCTCAGCTCTGATGTTCCAGGTGAACGGCAGAGTTAGTTAGTTAGTTATAGTTTATTATATTTATATCCCGCCCTTCTCCTTGCGGACTCAGGGCGGCTAACAGGCTAATAAAACACATACAAAATACCAAATACTATAGTTAAAAACATAATTAAAAGAAAATATTAATACTTGGCCTATATTTAATTTAAAATTATTTTAAAACCCGGTTAAAAATTTCCCCTAGGCCAGTCCTGCTAGCTGAAATAGCCATGTCTTAAGGGCGCGGCGGAAGGAGGGGAGATCCGGGATCACCCGGATCTCTGGGGGTAGTTCGTTCCAGAGGGTGGGAGCTCCCACCGAGAAGGCCCTCCCCCTGGGGGTCGCCAGCCGGCACTGTCTGGCTGACGGCACCCTGAGGAGACCCACCCTGTGGGAGCGTATCGGCCGGTGAGAGGTGTAGAGGGTAGCCGGTCTCTCACACAGGGGAAGGTTTGACCTGTCCCATTATTTAGTTTATAGGTAATTCTGTCACAAAGAGTTAGAACCGTCGAAATTTTACCCACCTACAGTTGAGGGTCTTAAGGGGTCGGTCGTACGAAATACTTACCCACCCGAAGTTGAGGGTCTTAAGGGGTCGGTAGATGTAGGAAACGTGTTTTCTGATCTTTATAGGTATAGGTCAGGGGTGTCAAACTGCCAGCCCACGGGCTGGATGCGTCATGCCAAAATCGCGCCCACCCCATTGCCAGCAATGGAAAAAAAGTTGCGATATCTCGCGACACATCACATGACGTTGCAAGTTTGACATCCCTGGTATACTGTAGGCCAGTGGTGGCGAACCTATGGCACGGGTGCCAGAGGCGGCACTCAGAGCCCTCCCTGTGGGCACGCACGCCCTCACCCCAGTCCTAGGCCTTCAGCTGGGTTTTATAAAACCTTTTCGCTTTAGGCCTCCGCTGCCATGTGCAAAAAAAAAAAAAGGTTCAATCAATAAATAAATTTCAACTTCTCACGGGGAAAAAAAAGATCTTGCAAAGTTGGACTTGATTGATTGAACTTTTTAGTCCCACCCAGTCTGCCGTTACCACCGCAGCCATGCCCAGCCAATGGGTCACGCCCACCCGGCACCCGACGATGCATAAGTGGGTTTTGGGTTGCAGTTTGGGCACTCGGTCTCTAAAAGGTTCGCCATCACTGCTGTAGGTAGTTCTTTTTTTATCATAGTTGCTAAGTGAGTCATTGCGGTTGTTAAATGAATCATGCCTTCGTTAAGCTGATCCAGCTTCTCTCATTGACTTTACTTGTCAGAAGCCGGCTGGGAAGATCACAAATGGTGATCACATGACTCTGGGACAGTGCAACTGTCATATATATATATATGCCAGTTGCCAAGCACCCAAATTTTGATTACATGACTGTGGTGATGTTGCAACGGTCATAAGTGCAAGGACTAGTAGTAAGTCACTTTTTCAATGCTGTTGTAACAATAAACACTCATTAAATGAGTGGTTGTAAGTCAAGAATTACCGACATAGACACATTTTGGCACAGAATATCTTTTCCACTGCTAAAATCTAGTCTGTGGGGCGTATTTCTTGACTCCTTGTTCCCTCACTGCTGAGAGTTGATTCTAAAAAGTGAAAACTACCCATTACTTAGATATCTTCACTGCCAGTTCTAAGGCTGGTATTTCTATCTTTTTGCCTTTAGTTTGCTCTTCTTTATATTTAATTTTTGTCCTGCTTTTTTTGACTGGGCTCCTTTTATTACTGCTTTGCATTTTTGGCTATCAGGGTAGTGTTATCAGCATCATGCAGGTTATTGATGTCCCTTCCTCCAGTCCTAAAACCCTGCTTATCTCCTTCCCATCCTGTTTCTTTTAATATCTATTCAGCATAAAGGTTGAATAAATAAGGGGAGAAAATACAGCCAGTCACTCCTTTGCCAACTTGGAGCCTGTCTGTTTCACTATGTTCTTTCCAGACTGTGGTTTTCCTGCCTATTTATAAATTTCTCATGAAGACAATAAGATTTCCTTCCTTCCTTCCTTCCTTCCTTCCTTCCTTCCTTCCTTCCTTCCTTCCTTCCTTCCTTCCTTCCTTCC
>NW_015387055.1:62235-66052 GCF_001527695.2 Protobothrops mucrosquamatus | reverse complement strand
CGATCCCACTGTCTTGGTTGCCATCTTAACTTTTCTGACATAGCCTGCAGACCCTCCTGGCTCTCAGCCTGCCTTTAGAAGTGTGCAGCAAGTCTTGTTTTGGGACCTGCCGAATTCACCCAGCTGCTGCATCCAAGATGGATGACCAATTGTCCCAGTCCAATGCCCCTTTAAAATGCCAGGCATCCTTTGGCTGAGATATTTCTACCCTTCTGAGCTGCCTTACCTTAAACATTGTATTTTCACTCTGAAACTTTCACTTTTGCTCCCCATGATACTCTGAAGTTGGGGACCTCATAGTGGATATGGTGGCATGTGCCGGTGTTCTAATTTACTCTAAAGTAGGTATAACCAGGCGCACAAGCTGCAAATGGGCACCATCCTAAAGGAAATGTAATTACAGGGCATGCAAAGTGCCTTTTCTTTTCTTTTTGAAAAAAAAAATTACATGTCCCTTTTTTAAAAAAGGCATTCGAAGTGCATTTAAATATTTAGCCTTTAATGGTTGCAATTATTGTTCTGAAAATAATAGGCTGTTGGGGAAAGCAAAGGGGGTGGTGGACAGTTTAATGGGTGTTTTACGCCCTTTTATTAAAAATGCAACCAAGCTGAAATTACACCGAAATTGTTCAAACTTATAAAATGCATGAGCTGAGTTTTATGCATTAATTATCAATGAGTAATTATTTGGCCGCAAATAAATTATTCTATATAACTATGGCTTTTTTCTCTCCGATTCCTGATTTTCTTTTTTCATTCTGCATTTGTGCCATAAAATTTGAAGCTGCAGGGGAGTGAAAACGATCTTGACACCTCCCTTAGGCTGAAATATGCGTGCAAAATGCAGAAAGTGGAACTAGCAAATTGCTTGTTTATCATGTGATAGAAACTCAGTTTACGTCTCAGTGGCTATGTTCATATCACATATGTAACTAGGCCTAAACTTGGCGCCTGCATGAACTGGATTTACACATTAAACCAGAAGTTGACTAATTTATGGCCTGCTTGTTTTCTGAGCACAGCCACAACATTTAATTAGATTTTGGGTTTAGTCTGTGCAATCCAGACAATTAAAATAACCTAATAAACCATGATTGGTTAAACTATGAATTTCAGGAGGGCTGGCAAGATGAATAATGATTATTGTGATCCTGGATGATGAGGAATTTGTTCCTTTTTATTAATTACAGGTAGTCCTCAACTTACGACCATAATTGAGCCCTACATTTCTGTTGCTAAATTAGATATTCGTTAAGTGACTTTTGTCCCATTTTACGACCTTTCTTACCACAATTGTTAAGGTGCAAGTATCATTAACATGATTGTTAAGTCAATCTGGCTTCCTCGTTGATTTTGCTTATTAGAGGATCACAAAAGGGGATCACATGACCCTGGGACACTGCAACATCACAAATATGAGTCAGTTGAATTTTGATCATGTGACCTTAGGGATGCTGCAATACTCGTAAGTGTGAAAAATGTTCATACAGTAAGTGATGAAGCACCCACAACGTCTGGAAGCAAGCTGTTCCTCTGATTAATTGTTCTCACTGACAGGAAATTTCTCCTTGGTTCCAGGTTGCTTCTTTGCTTGATTTGTTTCCATCCGTTGCTTCTTGTCCTGCCTTCAGGTGCTTTGGAGAATAGCTTGACTCCCTCTTCTTTGGGGCAGCCCCTGAGATATTGGAAGACTGCTATCCTGTCCCCCCTCGTCCTTCTCTTCATTAAACGAGACATACCCAATTCCAGCAATTGATCCTTATATGTTTTAGCCTCCATCCCCTAATCATCTTTGTTGCTCTTCTCTACACTCTTTCCAGAGTCTCAACATTTTTTGTATGTTGTGGTGACCAAAACTAAATGCAGTATTCTAAGTGTGGTCTTATTCAGGCTTTGTAAAGCGGTACTAACACTTCACGTGATCTTGATTTTATCCCTCTATTAATGCAGCCTAGGACTAAAAGTGGATCTCACTGGGTCGCCTTTGGGGCCTGGGCCAGGCAGTTGGGATATCAAATCATCTTGGGGGAGATAGATTTACCCAGAGACTTCTGTCTCCCAAGTATCAAAGACATCCCTAGAAAAAACATGTCTTATTTCATCTTTTCTTCATCCACTTAACTTGTAAAGACAGCAACAGCAGAGCTCCAGTTGCTGACGGCTTTCCTCTTATCACCGGAGCCATCCAGCCCTAATCAATATTCTTCATAATTCTCTTTCCTCAGTTTTTTATTTTTAAATAGAGCTTTGCTTTCTGGTCTTCTTTCATATTTTCATTAAACATTTTTAAAGACAGTAGATAACTATTAAAGAAGAAACAAGGATCAAAAATAAAACGCCTGGGAATAGACAAGGGATTTTAAAAGGTCATAGGGATTAGAACTGTCCAGTGTAACCTTAGTTAATTATAGTGAACTGAATATATTATCTTTAAAAGACTGAAAATTGGTTTTAAGCTCTATGGAGAATGTTAATCATAAGACCCACAGTCAACCCAGTGCAAATTATTATAAATTCAGCACGTATTTCTGATAGTCTATTCTGATTGAGATAAACTCTAAAACTGAAATCTAGCGTCTATATATGGAATAACCCAAATTATGGATGTAGTGCAATTCCAGATGTGACCCAGGACTGGTCCCCTTTCCTCTTCCAACAACTTTACGTTCAGCAGGAGAACAGTAATAATAATAATAATAATAATAATAATAATAATAATAATAATAATAATAATAATAATAATAATAATAAAGTTGGAAGGGACCTTGGAGGTCATCAAGTCCAACCCCCTGCTCAGGCAGGAAACCCTAGACCATTTCGGACAAATGGCTGTCCAGTCTCTTCTTAAAAACTTTCAGTGTTGGAGCATTCACCACTTCTGGAGGCAGGTTGTTCCATTGGTTAATTGTTAACTACATCAGCTACATTGGAAAGCCACACTCAAAAGCCTCCAAGATTCTTTACACTGAGGTCCTCAGGCTTTGGTGGTAGACTGTTCCTCGCTGTGGAAGTTCCATTGTCCTTCATTGCCTCTTGTAGCCTTTCTTCTCCCCCCTCGCCCCCATTCTTACTTTTTGAAAAGGAGACAGTCAGTGCTGGGGGTCTTCTGAGCATAAACAGAGAACTGAGCATAAACAGAGAACTTTCTGCTCTTGGCTGTGGCAAGAGTGAAGAAAGAGTAAAAGGTATAAATTTGGTCTGAAGAGTATTGCCAGGAGCAGAGGACGGTGTGACACCAATATTGACATGACGAGTAGTGATTAGGGAGCATATCTGTCAGCTTGCAGAAGGAAAATCAATGCCGACTTAATTTTCTACTCCATCCTCCCCTTTCAGCCTTGGCTAAACTTGAGCAAAATTAGGGGGGGGGGGGGAGAATCTGCAGGCGGTGCTCAACTTGTAACCATTCGTTTAGTGACCGTTCAAAGTTACGACAGCACTGAAAAAAGTGACTTACAACCAGTTTTCTCACTTACTGTACAACCTTTGCAGCATCCCCAGGATCACGTGATCAAAATTCAGACGCTTGGTAACTGATTCATATTTATGACGGTTGCAGTGTCCCGGGGTCATATGATCCCCTTCTGATGAGCAAAGTCAATGGGGAAACCAGATTCATTTAAACCAGTGGTTCTTAACCTGGGCGGTACCGCCCCCCAGGGGGCGATTTCATTTTTCAGGGGGGCGATGGAACGAAAAGGGGCGGCGTGGGGGCGATGGAACGAAAAGGGGGCGATAGGGGGGCGATGGAGCGAGATGTTTTGGGGACACTTTTGAGCCTTCTCCTGCAGCTCCGAGCGTCCTCCGCCATTTGTAG
>NW_015387055.1:55219-60879 GCF_001527695.2 Protobothrops mucrosquamatus | reverse complement strand
CCTCACATCCACAAAATTATTAACTTTATTCTGGGGGAGAGAAATGAAAGTTTATATAAATTCATTTCACATTTTAAGAGGTCTGCAGTATTGCAAAGTTGTGATTGAGAGGTTATGTTGGGGGAGGGGGGCGATGACAACTTCCTCATTGGCTCAAGGGGGCGATTCGTTCAAAAAGGTTAAGAACCACTGATTTAAACAACCCTGTTACTAACTTAATAACTGCAGTGATTCACTTAAAAACTGTGGGAAGAAAGTTTGTAAAACTGAGGAAAACCTACTTAACAACTATCTTGGTTAGCAGCAGAAATGTTGCATTCAATTTTGGTTGTAAATCGAGAACTACCTGTACTGCTTTCTCTGTACTGTCTGCGCCGGGAATAGATGTGCAACTTGGACGAGGGGCTGAGGACCACATTTGGAGATGTGTTCACACAACGGGCCCAACCAGGATAAGATCCTTATGATTGCACTCACACACTAAGCTTGGTTGGAGTCAACCTGGGTTATTTTTTTCCCTGACACAACTTTTTTTAGGGTTACTTTACAGGCAGTTCAAGAATATACAGGTTAGTTAAGGAACTGGATTAAAGGTGACTTTGGGATTTGAGTGACATACAACAGCAGCTGGCTGGGGAATTCTGGGAGTTGAAGTCCACCCTTCTTAGAGTTGCCAAAGTTGAGAAACACTGTTCTAAACCAAGGAGGGTGTTTTGAGTAAAGCAGTTTCAGATGTATGGACTTCAACTCCCCAAAAATCTCCACCCTGGCAATGCTGGCTAGGGAATTCTGGGAATTAAAGTCCACGCATCTTAAAAATTGCTAAGGTTGAGAAATGCTGATATTAATTGGTGTAATCTTGCTCCAAGAACTAGAGAAGCCACAGGGGGAGTTTGTGATTCCCAAATTCCTTGACCCAGTTACAGGGTTTGTGTGCTACGGAGACTGAACTCAGCTAGTGACTGGCTGAGTTTATAGTG
Organism: Protobothrops mucrosquamatus; assembly: GCF_001527695.2. Classification (NCBI taxonomy): domain Eukaryota; kingdom Metazoa; phylum Chordata; class Lepidosauria; order Squamata; family Viperidae; genus Protobothrops; species Protobothrops mucrosquamatus. The sequence continues at coordinate 59,899 of NW_015387055.1, read as the reverse complement.
GGAGTCAGATCATTCCTAAATTAATTTTTCACATTCATTACAGGATGGGGAATGGGAGGTTAAATCGTGACACTGTGCTGGCAGAATCACTGGTAAAGATTTGTCTGGGTTAGCCTCCCTAACTAATCCAATTTTCTGACCTTGAGAACAACCAGAGACATTTTTAAAACACTGTGGAACAAAAACAGAATTTTCAGACTCATTTTTCAGCAATCAAGGGCAGAGCCCTCCAGCCTCATGACTAGATGGGGGGCAATCCTTTTCCTAATTCAGCCCTTTCTTTTGCAAAATATGTTATTTGCATTGGCTTCTGCACTGAGAGGGGGTGGTGGAACAGATGATCTCTGTTATCCTTTCTTACTGTATGAATCTATGATGCCTAAAGCATTTTTATTTTCCTTTCAGGAGTGAAAACCTTTTGCCAAAAAAAAAAAAAAACCTACGAAATTGGGGAACCACAAAGCAGAAAATTTAAGGAGGGACAGAGGTATGGAGCAGGTGTCAAATTTATTCTAATTATCATTACATCTTTGAATCCAGTTCTTGATACAAATATACACACGTTTCTAAAAGGCTTTGGGCTGGGGCAGAAACATCTCCTGATTACCCTTGCCAAAGTGTTTTCAAAATGGAGGGGCCCCATCCCCCAAAGCACACGCCCCACTTCATTCAGAGGGGAGGGGGACGCAGAAGAGCCGAGGATTCACTGGCAGACCGACTGGGGTCACTGAGAAGGACGAGGTGTTTCTGTGAAGACAAACCACAAGAAGTTAAGCTGAAAGTATAAGATTCAGTATCTCCAATTACAGGTAGTCCTTGACTTACAACCACAATTGGGACCGCAACTCCCGTGGGTAAGCAATGCAGTCTTTAAGTAAGTCATGTCCAATTTAAATTTTTTTTGCCACAGCTGTTCCCCCATTGACTTCCTTGTTGGAAGCTGGCTGGGAATTTTGCAAATGGCGATCAGGAAACCCCAGAATGCTGCAATCATCATAAATACATGCCAGTTGTCAAGGGCCCAAATGTTGATCCCGTGACCATGAAGCCAGGTTTGCTTAACGACCACATAATTCATTTAACAGCATGGCGATTTGCTCGACAATTCAAGCAAAAAGGCCGTAGAGAGTGGAATATTTATTTATTTATTTATTTGTTTGTTTTGATTTATATCCCGCCCTTCTCCCAACGGGACTCAGGGCGGCTTCTCACTTAACTTCTCACTTAACCACATTCTTAGTGACAAACATTTCAGTACCCGACATGGTTCTGAGGACTACCTGAAGTACTGGTAGCAGTACAAGTAGTCCTCGACTTACGACCACAATTTAGCCCAATATTTCTGTTGGTAAGTGAGACATATTTTGAGTTTTGCCCTATTTTATGACCTTTTTTGCCCCCGTTGTTAAGTGAATCACTAAAGCTGTTAAGTTAGTAACTCGGTTGTTAAGTGAATCTGGCTTCCCCATTGACTTTGCTTGTCAGAAGGGGACCACATGACCCCGGGACACTGCAACCGTCATAAATATGAATCAGTTGCTAAGAGTCCAAATTTTGATCCCGTGACCATGGCGATGCTGCAACAGTCGTAAGTGTGAGAAATGATCACTAAATGAATTGTTGTAAGTCAAGGACTCCCTGTAATGTCTTAAGGATGTAGTAGGCATGGGAAATAGCCTTGAACGACTGCAAGTAATGGTCAGCAAAGGGGCTTGAGCCAGGCCAAGAAGTAAGTTGAGAAAATGTCTCAGACAGAACAGGGGAGGAACCCAATAATTGCTTGCAATCCTTACCTCTTGCTTCGATTCCAGGCCCTCTGCTGAGCTGATCCGGTCTCATAGCTTCTCATCAAAAACCCCATCTTCCACAGCCTGTACCTCTTCCTCCTGGATTTCTGAAATGAAAACAGCCTAAGGGTAAGACGAATGCAAACTGAAAGAGACTTTTTTGTTCCCTTTCCATCCTCCACCCCCACCTTGCCAAACACACTAGCAGCATTCACACGACACATTTAACCTGGTTGCTAGTTATAATCTGTTTTCTGGCCTCAAATGAAACCAAACTGGCCAAGCTGCAGAACAATGAACCAGGGTTAAGCCTAGCCATTTGCCATGCAAATGCCTCAGCTAATTTTTATTTGATTGACTGTGTTGGGAGACTATTCCCTCTGGCTTGATCTGGAGATGAGGTGAGCATGACCTGGGGTGGTAGTTGGTGCCACAATCCACTATGAGAATTCCCCCCAATTCTCTTCTCTCACTTGCAAACAGAAGCAACCTCAGTGGACTGAATGAGAAGGTGGAGGGCAGGGGTTCTCAACCTTGGCAACTTTAAGATGAGTGGACTTCAACTCCCAGAATTCCCCACAGAGCATGGGAGTTGAAGTCCACGCATCTCAAAGCATGTTGGCTGGGGAATTCTGGTAGTTGAAGTCCACCCATTTTAAAATATGCTTAGAGGGGAATTGGAGTTGAAGTCCAACCCTTTTAAAGTATGCTCACTGGGGAATTCTGGGAGTTGAAGTCCATCCATCTTAAAGTACAGGTAGTCCTTGACTTACGACCACAATTCCGGCCGACAATTCTAATGCTAAGTGAGTTTTGCCCCATTTTACAACCTTTCTTTTCACAGTTGTTAAGTGAATCACTGCAGTTCTTAAATTGGTAACACAGTTGTTTAGTGAATCTGGCTTCCCCATTGATTTTGCTTCTCAGAAGGTCGCAAAAGGGGATCACCGAGACACTGCAATTGTCATAAATATGAGTCAGTTGCCGAGCATCTGAATTTTGATCACATGCCCATGGAGATGCTGCAACAGTTGTAAGTGTGAAAAACGATCATAAGTAACTTTTTCGAGTGCCGTTGTACTTTTGAATGGTCACTAAATGAACTGTTGTAAGTTGAGGACTCCCTGTATCCTTGTTGGGGAATTCTGGGAGTTGACGTCCACATATCTGAAAGTTTCCAAGGTTGAGAAACACAACCATCTTTTTTTGAACAGCAGAGGGAGATGTTTTACTACAATTCAAATATCAAACAATATTGCTAGTTGCCTGAAAATTCTGCTTCTTTACTAGCTGCGCTGGCATAACTAATCATGGTTAGTTTTATCTGGGTTAGTGACACAATGGCTTGGTGCCTTGTAGGAGCCCACCCTGTTTGGTTATGTTTGATTTGATTTGATTTTTATGGCTGCCCATTTGTCAAGCAATAGTAATCACAATAGACATAAGCAACTTCAGTTTCACAAACAGGTATTTTAAAGTCTTTTTTCTCAGTTTGTGGCTTTTGGATCCAACTACCAATTTGCACTAGAAAAATAGATATAAATGGGAATTACAGAGTGGTCGCATCAGTACTAACAATTGTTCTTTTAGTCTTATTAGCGTAAATGAATGTTTTTATTCTACTCTTTGACTCTTTTGTTCTAATCAAATCGTTAAGTTGATTGTAATGTAGTGCTCAACGGCCAAAATAAATAGTTTGATTTGATTTGATTCAATTGCCATTATCTGAATCCTGAACTAATCCATTTGTCTGTGTTTGCTCAATACGCCGAAAGACACATTAACCAAGCCTAGATGAGTTTGCACAACTTTCTAAAACTCATACACACAACGGGTGAGTGTGCAAACATCACTGGATTCAAACTAGCCAAGCATGAACGTGCTGCAATGCAGACTTCTAAATCCTCAAATGACCGAATAGTTTAATTCGCTATTGTATGAACTGCTTATTCCGTGAAACTGCAGATACAGGTAGTCCTCGACCTACAGCCACAATTTTTGTTGCTAAGCAAGACAGTTGTGAGTTTTGCCCCCTTTTACGACCTTTCTTGCCCCAGTTGTTAAGTGAATCACTGCAGTCGTTAAGTTAGGAACACGGTTGTTCAGTGAATCTGGCTTCCCCATTGACTTTGCTCATTAGAAGGTCACAAAAGGGAATCCCACGACCCCGGACACTGCAATCTTCATAAATACAAGTCAGTTGCCAAGTGTCTGAAGTCTGATCACATGACCATTGGGCTGCTGCAACGGTTGTAAGTGTGAAAAATGGTCATAAATCACTTTTTTCAGTGTAATTATAACTTCGAAGAGTCACTAAATGAACTGTTGTAAGTCAAGGACTACCTATATTTTGTGGCCACAGTGAAGAACACAGGGTCTCTCGTTACAAATCGAGGTTTCATTTTTTTCCACTGCCAGTTCCTACGTATCACTTTGTTTGCAGCAGTGTTAATCAACTTGGTCACCGCGATGTAAAAAAGATGTTGAGACTTTAGAAAGAGTACAGAGAAGAGCAACAAAGATGATTAGGGGACTGGAGGCTAGAGCATATAGGGAACGGCTGCTGGAGTTGGGTATGTCTAGTTTGATGAAGAGAAGGACGAGGGGGGACATGATAGCAGTCTTCCAATATCTCAGGGGCTGCCCCAAAGAAGAGGGAGTCAACCTATTCTCCAAAGCACCTGAAGGCAGGAGAAGAAGCAACGGGTGGAAACTAAGCAAGGAGAGAAGCAACCTAGAACTAAGGAGAAACTTCCTGACAGTGAGAACAATTAACCAGTGGAACAACCTGCCTCCAGAAGCGGTGAATGCTCCAACACTGGAAGTTTTTAAGAAGAGACTGGACAGCCATTTGTCCGAAATGGTATAGGGTTTCCTGCCTGAGCAGGGGGTT